>NC_090927.1:844573975-844676475 GCF_040938575.1 Ambystoma mexicanum
TCGGCTAGACCTTGCAGTTTTAAAAGGCAATTGAGAAAGGGCTCACTTCCTGAACTTGGAGCACAAAAAAGCCTACAGCACCTGGTATTCCCAGGCGGTCTCCCATCCAGGTACTAACTAGGCCTGACACTGCTTAACTTCCGAGATCAGACGAGATCGGGTGCATTCAGTGTGGTGTGGCCGTAGGCTCTAGGAATGCTAAGAATATTACTCTTATGCATTTGCATTTAGTAAGCTAAGCCATGCAGCCACTTGCAACATGATACCACGCTCATCGCTCGATCAGGCTCGATCAGGCGAGATATATAAGACTGGTGGGCCCATTCAGGACTCCTATGTCTGGTAGGATAACTTTAATTCATCCATCCTGTGTCTGTTGCAGGGAGGTGGAGAGAACAATCAACACAATAATGGGTTTCTTTCAAGCCTCTTGAAGGACTCAATATTCTCTGTACTGCATTACATGTGAAAGTCGATTTATTACCCATGAACACACTACCTGTATGCTAATTCTATGTAAAAAGGTAGCTCCAGCCCTCATGATGTTGTCCAACATTTCCGCTATAAAACGGGATACAATTATTTTGGAAACATACCAAATTTGAAAAATAATTGAGAAGTTGCGCAATTACTAATCATGGAGCACAAAAAAGCCTACAGCACCTGGTATTCCCAGGCAGTCTCCCATCCAGGTACTAACTAGGCCCGACACTGCTTAGCTTCCGAGATCGGGCGCATTCAGTGTGGTGTGGCCGTAGGCTCTGGGCCTAGTGAGTTTTGTACTTTTAAGCATCTAGTCAGCTAGACCTTGCAGTTTTGAAAGGCAATTGTGAAATGGCTCACTTCCTGAACTTGGAGCACAAAAAAGCCTACAGCACCTGGCATTCCCAGGCGGTCTCCCATCCAGGTACTAACGAGGCCCGACACTGCTTAGCTTCCGAGATCAGACGAGATCGGGCGCATTCAGTGTGGTGTGGCCGTAGGCTCTGGGCCTTGTGAGTTTTGTACTTTTAAGCATCTAGTCGGCTAGACCTTGCAGTTTTGAAAGGCAATTGAGAAATGGCTCACTTCCTGAACTTGGAGTACAAAGAAGCCTACAGCACCTGGTATTCCCAGGCGGTCTCCCATCCAGGTACTAACTAGGCCCAACACTGCTTAGCTTCTGAGATCAGACGAGATCAGGCGCATTCAGTGTGGTGTGGCCGTAGGCTCTGGGCCTAGTGAGTTTTGTACTTTTAAGCATCTAGTCGGCTAGACCTTGCAGTTTTGAAAGGCAATTGAGAAAGGGCTCACTTCCTGAACTTGGAGCACAAAAAAGCCTACAGCACCTGGTATTCCCAGGCGGTCTCCCATCCAGGTACTAACTAGGCCTAACACTGCTTAACTTCCGAGATCAGGTGCATTCAGTGTGGTGTGGCCATAGGCTCTAGGAATGCTAAGAATATTACTCTTATGCATTTGCATTTAGTAAGCTAAGCCATGCAGCCACTTGCAACATGATACCACGCTCATAGCTCGATCAGGCTCGATCAGGCGAGATATATAAGACTGGTGGGCCCATTCAGGACTCCTATGTCTGGTAGGATAACTTTAATTCATCCATTCTGTGTCTGTTGCAGGGAGGTGGAGAGAACAATCAACACAATAATGGTTTTCTTTCATGCCTCTTGAAGGACTCAATATTCTCTGTACTGCATTACATGTGAAAGTCGATTTATTACCCATGAACACACTACCTGTATGCTAATTCTATGTAAAAAGGTAGCTCCAGCCCTCATGATGTTGTCCAACATTTCCGCTATAAAACGGGATACAATTATTTTGGAAACATACCAAATTTGAAAAATAATTGAGAAGTTGCGCAATTACTAATCATGGAGCACAAAAAAGCCTACAGCACCTGGTATTCCCAGGCAGTCTCCCATCCAGGTACTAACTAGGCCCGACCCTGCTTAGCTTTCGAGATCGGGCGCATTCAGTGTGGTGTGGCCGTAGGCTCTGGGCCTAGTGAGTTTTGTACTTTTAAGCATCTAGTCGGCTAGACCTTGCAGTTTTGAAAGGCAATTGTGAAATGGCTCACTTCCTGAACTTGGAGCACAAAAAAGCCTACAGCACCTGGTATTCCCAGGTGGTCTCCCATCCAAGTACTAACTAGGCCCGACACTGCTTAGCTTCTGAGATCAGACGAGATCAGGCGCATTCAGTGTGGTGTGGCCGTAGGCTCTGGGCCTAGTGAGTTTTGTACTTTTAAGCATCTAGTCGGCTAGACCTTGCAGTTTTAAAAGGCAATTGAGAAAGGGCTCACTTCCTGAACTTGGAGCACAAAAAAGCCTACAGCACCTGGTATTCCCAGGCGGTCTCCCATCCAGGTACTAACTAGGCCTGACACTGCTTAACTTCCGAGATCAGACAAGATCGGGTGCATTCAGTGTGGTGTGGCCGTAGGCTCTAGGAATGCTAAGAATATTCCTCTTATGCATTTGCATTTAGTAAGCTAAGCCATGCAGCCACTTGCAACATGATACCACGCTCATCGCTCGATCAGGCTCGATCAGGCGAGATATATAAGACTGGTGGGCCCATTCAGGACTCCTATGTCTGGTAGGATAACTTTAATTCATCCATCCTGTGTCTGTTGCAGGGAGGTGGAGAGAACAATCAACACAATAATGGTTTTCTTTCATGCCTCTTGAAGGACTCAATATTCTTTGTACTGCATTACATGTGAAAGTCGATTTATTACCCATGAACACACTACCTGTATGCTAATTCTATGTAAAAAGGTAGCTCCAGCCCTCATGATGTTGTCCAACATTTCCGCTATAAAACGGTATACAATTATTTTGGAAACATACCAAATTTGAAAAATAATTGAGAAGTTGCGCAATTACTAATCATGGAGCACAAAAAAGCCTACAGCACCTGGTATTCCCAGGCAGTCTCCCATCCAGGTACTAACTAGGCCCGACCCTGCTTAGCTTCCGAGATCGGGCAGTGTGGTGTGGCCGTAGGCTCTGGGCCTAGTGAGTTTTGTACTTTTAAGCATCTAGTCGGCTAGACCTTGCAGTTTTGAAAGGCAATTGTGAAATGGCTCACTTCCTGAACTTGGAGCACAAAAAAGCCTACAGCACCTGGTATTCCCAGGCGGTCTCCCATCCAGGTACTAACGAGGCCCGACACTGCTTAGCTTCCGAGATCAGACGCATTCAGTGTGGTGTGGCCGTAGGCTCTGGGCCTTGTGAGTTTTGTACTTTTAAGCATCTAGTCGGCTAGACCTTGCAGTTTTGAAAGGCAATTGTGAAATGGCTCACTTCCTGAACTTGGAGCACAAAAAAGCCTACAGCACCTGGTATTCCCAGGTGGTCTCCCATCCAGGTACTAACTAGGCCCGACACTGCTTAGCTTCCGAGATCAGACGAGATCGGGCGCAATCAGTGTGGTGTGGCCGTAGGCTCTGGGCCTAGTGAGTTTTGTACTTTTAAGCATCTAGTCAGCTAGACCTTGCAGTTTTCAAAGGCAATTGAGAAATGGCTCACTTCCTGAACTTGGAGCACAAAAAAGCCTACAGCACCTGGTATTCCCAGGCGGTCTCAGATCCAGGTACTAACGAGGCCCGACACTGCTTAGCTTTCGAGATCAGACGAGATCGGGCGCATTCAGTGCGGTGTGGCCGTAGGCTCTGGGCTTTGTGAGTTTTGTACTTTTAAGCATCTAGTCGGCTAGACCTTGCAGTTTTGAAAGGCAATTGAGAAATGGCTCACTTCCTGAACTTGGAGTACAAAAAAGCCTACAGCACCAGGTATTCCCAGGCGGTCTCCCATCCAGGTACTAACTAGGCCCGACACTGCTTAGCTTCTGAGATCAGACGAGATCAGGCGCATTCAGTGTGGTGTGGCCGTAGGCTCTGGGCCTAGTGAGTTTTGTACTTTTAAGCATCTAGTCGGCTAGACCTTGCAGTTTTGAAAGGCAATTGAGAAATGGCTCACTTCCTGAACTTGGAGTACAAAAAAGCCTACAGCACCTGGTATTCCCAGGCGGTCTCCCATCCAGGTACTAACTAGGCCCGACACTGCTTAGCTTCTGAGATCAGACGAGATCAGGCGCATTCAGTGTGGTGTGGCCGTAGGCTCTGGGCCTAGTGAGTTTTGTACTTTTAAGCATCTAGTCGGCTAGACCTTGCAGTTTTAAAAGGCAATTGAGAAAGGGCTCACTTCCTGAACTTGGAGCACAAAAAAGCCTACAGCACCTGGTATTCCCAGGCGGTCTCCCATCCAGGTACTAACTAGGCCTGACACTGCTTAACTTCCGAGATCAGACGAGATCGGGTGCATTCAGTGTGGTGTGGCCGTAGGCTCTAGGAATGCTAAGAATATTACTCTTATGCATTTGCATTTAGTAAGCTAAGCCATGCAGCCACTTGCAACATGATACCACGCTCATCGCTCGATCAGGCTCGATCAGGCGAGATATATAAGACTGGTGGGCCCATTCAGGACTCCTATGTCTGGTAGGATAACTTTAATTCATCCATCCTGTGTCTGTTGCAGGGAGGTGGAGAGAACAATCAACACAATAATGGGTTTCTTTCAAGCCTCTTGAAGGACTCAATATTCTCTGTACTGCATTACATGTGAAAGTCGATTTATTACCCATGAACACACTACCTGTATGCTAATTCTATGTAAAAAGGTAGCTCCAGCCCTCATGATGTTGTCCAACATTTCCGCTATAAAACGGGATACAATTATTTTGGAAACATACCAAATTTGAAAAATAATTGAGAAGTTGCGCAATTACTAATCATGGAGCACAAAAAAGCCTACAGCACCTGGTATTCCCAGGCAGTCTCCCATCCAGGTACTAACTAGGCCCGACACTGCTTAGCTTCCGAGATCGGGCGCATTCAGTGTGGTGTGGCCGTAGGCTCTGGGCCTAGTGAGTTTTGTACTTTTAAGCATCTAGTCAGCTAGACCTTGCAGTTTTGAAAGGCAATTGTGAAATGGCTCACTTCCTGAACTTGGAGCACAAAAAAGCCTACAGCACCTGGCATTCCCAGGCGGTCTCCCATCCAGGTACTAACGAGGCCCGACACTGCTTAGCTTCCGAGATCAGACGAGATCGGGCGCATTCAGTGTGGTGTGGCCGTAGGCTCTGGGCCTTGTGAGTTTTGTACTTTTAAGCATCTAGTCGGCTAGACCTTGCAGTTTTGAAAGGCAATTGAGAAATGGCTCACTTCCTGAACTTGGAGTACAAAGAAGCCTACAGCACCTGGTATTCCCAGGCGGTCTCCCATCCAGGTACTAACTAGGCCCAACACTGCTTAGCTTCTGAGATCAGACGAGATCAGGCGCATTCAGTGTGGTGTGGCCGTAGGCTCTGGGCCTAGTGAGTTTTGTACTTTTAAGCATCTAGTCGGCTAGACCTTGCAGTTTTGAAAGGCAATTGAGAAAGGGCTCACTTCCTGAACTTGGAGCACAAAAAAGCCTACAGCACCTGGTATTCCCAGGCGGTCTCCCATCCAGGTACTAACTAGGCCTAACACTGCTTAACTTCCGAGATCAGGTGCATTCAGTGTGGTGTGGCCATAGGCTCTAGGAATGCTAAGAATATTACTCTTATGCATTTGCATTTAGTAAGCTAAGCCATGCAGCCACTTGCAACATGATACCACGCTCATAGCTCGATCAGGCTCGATCAGGCGAGATATATAAGACTGGTGGGCCCATTCAGGACTCCTATGTCTGGTAGGATAACTTTAATTCATCCATCCTGTGTCTGTTGCAGGGAGGTGGAGAGAACAATCAACACAATAATGGTTTTCTTTCATGCCTCTTGAAGGACTCAATATTCTCTGTACTGCATTACATGTGAAAGTCGATTTATTACCCATGAACACACTACCTGTATGCTAATTCTATGTAAAAAGGTAGCTCCAGCCCTCATGATGTTGTCCAACATTTCCGCTATAAAACGGGATACAATTATTTTGGAAACATACCAAATTTGAAAAATAATTGAGAAGTTGTGCAATTACTAATCATGGAGCACAAAAAAGCCTACAGCACCTGGTATTCCCAGGCAGTCTCCCATCCAGGTACTAACTAGGCCCGACCCTGCTTAGCTTCCAAGATCGGGCGCATTCAGTGTGGTGTGGCCGTAGGTTCTGGGCCTAGTGAGTTTTGTACTTTTAAGCATCTAGTCAGCTAGACCTTGCAGTTTTGAAAGGCAATTGTGAAATGGCTCACTTCCTGAACTTGGAGCACAAAAAAGCCTACAGCACCTGGCATTCCCAGGCGGTCTCCCATCCAGGTACTAACGAGGCCCGACACTGCTTAGCTTCCGAGATCAGACGAGATCGGGCGCATTCAGTGTGGTGTGGCCGTAGGCTCTGGGCCTTGTGAGTTTTGTACTTTTAAGCATCTAGTCGGCTAGACCTTGCAGTTTTGAAAGGCAATTGAGAAATGGCTCACTTCCTGAACTTGGAGTACAAAGAAGCCTACAGCACCTGGTATTCCCAGGCGGTCTCCCATCCAGGTACTAACTAGGCCCAACACTGCTTAGCTTCTGAGATCAGACGAGATCAGGCGCATTCAGTGTGGTGTGGCCGTAGGCTCTGGGCCTAGTGAGTTTTGTACTTTTAAGCATCTAGTCGGCTAGACCTTGCAGTTTTGAAAGGCAATTGAGAAAGGGCTCACTTCCTGAACTTGGAGCACAAAAAAGCCTACAGCACCTGGTATTCCCAGGCGGTCTCCCATCCAGGTACTAACTAGGCCTAACACTGCTTAACTTCCGAGATCAGGTGCATTCAGTGTGGTGTGGCCATAGGCTCTAGGAATGCTAAGGATATTACTCTTATGCATTTGCATTTAGTAAGCTAAGCCATGCAGCCACTTGCAACATGATACCACGCTCATAGCTCGATCAGGCTCGATCAGGCGAGATATATAAGACTGGTGGGCCCATTCAGGACTCCTATGTCTGGTAGGATAACTTTAATTCATCCATCCTGTGTCTGTTGCAGGGAGGTGGAGAGAACAATCAACACAATAATGGTTTTCTTTCATGCCTCTTGAAGGACTCAATATTCTCTGTACTGCATTACATGTGAAAGTCGATTTATTACCCATGAACACACTACCTGTATGCTAATTCTATGTAAAAAGGTAGCTCCAGCCCTCATGATGTTGTCCAACATTTCCGCTATAAAACGGGATACAATTATTTTGGAAACATACCAAATTTGAAAAATAATTGAGAAGTTGTGCAATTACTAATCATGGAGCACAAAAAAGCCTACAGCACCTGGTATTCCCAGGCAGTCTCCCATCCAGGTACTAACTAGGCCCGACCCTGCTTAGCTTCCAAGATCGGGCGCATTCAGTGTGGTGTGGCCGTAGGTTCTGGGCCTAGTGAGTTTTGTACTTTTAAGCATCTAGTCAGCTAGACCTTGCAGTTTTGAAAGGCAA
Source organism: Ambystoma mexicanum (assembly GCF_040938575.1). Lineage (NCBI taxonomy): Eukaryota > Metazoa > Chordata > Amphibia > Caudata > Ambystomatidae > Ambystoma > Ambystoma mexicanum. The sequence goes on from NC_090927.1 coordinate 844,581,442, forward strand.
TTGTGAAATGGCTCACTTCCTGAACTTGGAGCACAAAAAAGCCTACAGCACCTGGCATTCCCAGGCGGTCTCCCATCCAGGTACTAACGAGGCCCGACACTGCTTAGCTTCCGAGATCAGACGAGATCGGGCGCATTCAGTGTGGTGTGGCCGTAGGCTCTGGGCCTTGTGAGTTTTGTACTTTTAAGCATCTAGTCGGCTAGACCTTGCAGTTTTGAAAGGCAATTGAGAAATGGCTCACTTCCTGAACTTGGAGTACAAAGAAGCCTACAGCACCTGGTATTCCCAGGCGGTCTCCCATCCAGGTACTAACTAGGCCCAACACTGCTTAGCTTCTGAGATCAGACGAGATCAGGCGCATTCAGTGTGGTGTGGCCGTAGGCTCTGGGCCTAGTGAGTTTTGTACTTTTAAGCATCTAGTCGGCTAGACCTTGCAGTTTTGAAAGGCAATTGAGAAAGGGCTCACTTCCTGAACTTGGAGCACAAAAAAGCCTACAGCACCTGGTATTCCCAGGCGGTCTCCCATCCAGGTACTAACTAGGCCTAACACTGCTTAACTTCCGAGATCAGGTGCATTCAGTGTGGTGTGGCCATAGGCTCTAGGAATGCTAAGAATATTACTCTTATGCATTTGCATTTAGTAAGCTAAGCCATGCAGCCACTTGCAACATGATACCACGCTCATAGCTCGATCAGGCTCGATCAGGCGAGATATATAAGACTGGTGGGCCCATTCAGGACTCCTATGTCTGGTAGGATAACTTTAATTCATCCATCCTGTGTCTGTTGCAGGGAGGTGGAGAGAACAATCAACACAATAATGGTTTTCTTTCATGCCTCTTGAAGGACTCAATATTCTCTGTACTGCATTACATGTGAAAGTCGATTTATTACCCATGAACACACTACCTGTATGCTAATTCTATGTAAAAAGGTAGCTCCAGCCCTCATGATGTTGTCCAACATTTCCGCTATAAAACGGGATACAATTATTTTGGAAACATACCAAATTTGAAAAATAATTGAGAAGTTGTGCAATTACTAATCATGGAGCACAAAAAAGCCTACAGCACCTGGTATTCCCAGGCAGTCTCCCATCCAGGTACTAACTAGGCCCGACCCTGCTTAGCTTCCAAGATCGGGCGCATTCAGTGTGGTGTGGCCGTAGGTTCTGGGCCTAGTGAGTTTTGTACTTTTAAGCATCTAGTCGGCTAGACCTTGCAGTTTTGAAAGGCAATTGTGAAATGGCTCACTTCCTGAACTTGGAGCACAAAAAAGCCTACAGCACCTGGTATTCCCAGGTGGTCTCCCATCCAGGTACTAACTAGGCCCGACACTGCTTAGCTTCCGAGATCAGACGAAATCAGTGTGGTGTGTCCGTAGTCTCTGGGCCTAGTGAGTTTTGTACTTTTAAGCATCTAGTCAGCTAGACCTTGCAGTTTTGAAAGGCAATTGAGAAATGGCTCACTTCCTGAACTTGGAGCACAAAAAATCCTACAGCACCTGGTATTCCCAGGCGGTCTCCCATCCAGGTACTAACGAGGCCCGACACTGCTTAGCTTCCGAGATCAGACGAGATCGGGCACATTCAGTGTGGTGTGGCCGTAGGCTCTGGGCTTTGTGAGTTTTGTACTTTTAAGCATCTAGTCGGCTAGACCTTGCAGTTTTAAAAGGCAATTGAGAAAGGGCTCACTTCCTGAACTTGGAGCACAAAAAAGCCTACAGCACCGGGTATTCCCAGGCGGTCTCCCATCCAGGTACTAACTAGGCCTGACACTGCTTAACTTCCGAGATCAGACGAGATCGGGTGCATTCAGTGTGGTGTGGCCGTAGGCTCTAGGAACGCTAAGAATATTACTCTTATGCATTTGCATTTAGTAAGCTAATCCATGCAGCCACTTGCAACATGATACCACGCTCATCGCTCGATCAGGCGAGATATATAAGACTGGTGGGCCCATTCAGGACTCCTATGTCTGGTAGGATAACTTTAATTCATCCATCCTGTGTCTGTTGCAGGGAGGTGGAGAGAACAATCAACACAATAATGGGTTTCTTTCATGCCTCTTGAAGGACTCAATATTCTCTGTACTGCATTACATGTGAAAGTCGATTTATTACCCATGAACACACTACCTGTATGCTAATTCTATGTAAAAAGGTAGCTCCAGCCCTCATGATGTTGTCCAACATTTCCGCTATAAAACGGGATACAATTATTTTGGAAACATACCAAATTTGAAAAATAATTGAGAAGTTGCGCAATTACTAATCATGGAGCACAAAAAAGCCTACAGCACCTGGTATTCCCAGGCAGTCTCCCATCCAGGTACTAACTAGGCCCGACCCTGCTTAGCTTCCGAGATCGGGCGCATTCAGTGTGGTGTGGCCGTAGGCTCTGGGCCTAGTGAGTTTTGTACTTTTAAGCATCTAGTCGGCTAGACCTTGCAGTTTTGAAAGGCAATTGTGAAATGGCTCACTTCCTGAACTTGGAGCACAAAAAAGCCTACAGCACCTGGCATTCCCAGGCGGTCTCCCATCCAGGTACTAACGAGGCCCGACACTGCTTAGCTTCTGAGATCAGACGAGATCCGGCGCATTCAGTGTGGTGTGGCCGTAGGCTCTGGGCCTTGTGAGTTTTGTACTTTTAAGCATCTAGTCGGCTAGACCTTGCAGTTTTGAAAGGCAATTGAGAAATGGCTCACTTCCTGAACTTGGAGTACAAAAAAGCCTACAGCACCTGGTATTCCCAGGCGGTCTCCCATCCAGGTACTAACTAGGCCCAACACTGCTTAGCTTCTGAGATCAGACGAGATCAGGCGCATTCAGTGTGGTGTGGCCGTAGGCTCTGGGCCTAGTGAGTTTTGTACTTTTAAGCATCTAGTCGGCTAGACCTTGCAGTTTTGAAAGGCAATTGAGAAAGGGCTCACTTCCTGAACTTGGAGCACAAAAAAGCCTACAGCACCTGGTATTCCCAGGCGGTCTCCCATCCAGGTACTAACTAGGCCTAACACTGCTTAACTTCCGAGATCAGACGAGATCAGGTGCATTCAGTGTGGTGTGGCCGTAGGCTCTAGGAATGCTAAGAATATTACTCTTATGCATTTGCATTTAGTAAGCTAAGCCATGCAGCCACTTGCAACATGATACCACGCTCATCGCTCGATCAGGCTCGATCAGGCGAGATATATAAGACTGGTGGGCCCATTCAGGACTCCTATGTCTGGTAGGATAACTTTAATTCATCCATCCTGTGTCTGTTGCAGGGAGGTGGAGAGAACAATCAACACAATAATGGTTTTCTTTCATGCCTCTTGAAGGACTCAATATTCTCTGTACTGCATTACATGTGAAAGTCGATTTATTACCCATGAACACACTACCTGTATGCTAATTCTATGTAAAAAGGTAGCTCCAGCCCTCATGATGTTGTCCAACATTTCCGCTATAAAACGGGATACAATTATTTTGGAAACATACCAAATTTGAAAAATAATTGAGAAGTTGCGCAATTACTAATCATGGAGCACAAAAAAGCCTACAGCACCTGGTATTTCCAGGCAGTCTCCCATCCAGGTACTAACTAGGCCCGACCCTGCTTAGCTTCCGAGATCGGGCGCATTCAGTGTGGTGTGGCCGTAGGCTCTGGGCCTAGTGAGTTTTGTACTTTTAAGCATCTAGTCGGCTAGACCTTGCAGTTTTGAAAGGCAATTGTGAAATGGCTCACTTCCTGAACTTGGAGCACAAAAAAGCCTACAGCACCTGGTATTCCCAGGTGGTCTCCCATCCAGGTACTAACTAGGCCCGACACTGCTTAGCTTCTGAGATCAGACGAGATCAGGCACATTCAGTGTGGTGTGGCCGTAGGCTCTGAACCTAGTGAGTTTTGTACTTTTAAGCATCTAGTCGGCTAGACCTTGCAGTTTTAAAAGGCAATTGAGAAAGGGCTCACTTCCTGAACTTGGAGCACAAAAAAGCCTACAGCACCTGGTATTCCCAGGCGGTCTCCCATCCAGGTACTAACTAGGCCTGACACTGCTTAACTTCCGAGATCAGATGCATTCAGTGTGGTGTGGCCGTAGGCTCTAGGAATGCTAAGAATATTACTCTTATGCATTTGCATTTAGTAAGCTAAGCCATGCAGCCACTTGCAACATGATACCACGCTCATCGCTCGATCAGGCTCGATCAGGCGAGATATATAAGACTGGTGGGCCCATTCAGGACTCCTATGTCTGGTAGGATAACTTTAATTCATCCATCCTGTGTCTGTTGCAGGGAGGTGGAGAGAACAATCAACACAATAATGGTTTTCTTTCATGCCTCTTGAAGGACTCAATATTCTCTGTACTGCATTACATGTGAACGTCGATTTATTACCCATGAACACACTACCTGTATGCTAATTCTATGTAAAAAGGTAGCTCCAGCCCTCATGATGTTGTCCAACATTTCCGCTATAAAACGGTATACAATTATTTTGGAAACATACCAAATTTGAAAAATAATTGAGAAGTTGCGCAATTACTAATCATGGAGCACAAAAAAGCCTACAGCACCTGGTATTCCCAGGCAGTCTCCCATCCAGGTACTAACTAGGCCCGACCCTGCTTAGCTTCCGAGATCGGGCGCATTCAGTGTGGTGTGGCCGTAGGCTCTGGGCCTAGTGAGTTTTGTACTTTTAAGCATCTAGTCGGCTAGACCTTGCAGTTTTGAAAGGCAATTGTGAAATGGCTCACTTCCTGAACTTGGAGTACAAAAACGCCTACAGCACCTGGTATTCCCAGGCGGTCTCCCATCCAGGTACTAACGAGGCCCGACACTGCTTAGCTTCCGAGATCAGACGCATTCAGTGTGGTGTGGCCGTAGGCTCTGGGCCTTGTGAGTTTTGTACTTTTAAGCATCTAGTCGGCTAGACCTTGCAGTTTTGAAAGGCAATTGTGAAATGGCTCACTTCCTGAACTTGGAGCACAAAAAAGCCTACAGCACCTGGTATTCCCAGGTGGTCTCCCATCCAGGTACTAACTAGGCCCGACACTGCTTAGCTTCCGAGATCAGACGAGATCGGGCGCAATCAGTGTGGTGTGGCCGTAGGCTCTGGGCCTAGTGAGTTTTGTACTTTTAAGCATCTAGTCAGCTAGACCTTGCAGTTTTGAAAGGCAATTGAGAAATGGCTCACTTCCTGAACTTGGAGCACAAAAAAGCCTACAGCACTTGGTATTCCCAGGCGGTCTCCCATCCAGGTACTAACGAGGCCTGACACTGCTTAGCTTCCGAGATCAGACGAGATCGGGCGCATTCAGTGTGGTGTGGCCGTAAGCTCTGGGCCTTGTGAGTTTTGTACTTTTAAGCATCTAGTCGGCTAGACCTTGCAGTTTTGAAAGGCAATTGAGAAATGGCTCACTTCCTGAACTTGGAGTACAAAAAAGCCTACAGCACCTGGTATTCCCAGGTGGTCTCCCATCCAGGTATTAACTAGGCCCAACACTGCTTAGCTTCTGAGATCAGACGAGATCAGGCGCATTCAGTGTGGTGTGGCCGTAGGCTCTGGGCCTAGTGAGTTTTGTACTTTTAAGCATCTAGTCGGCTAGACCTTGCAGTTTTGAAAGGCAATTGTGAAATGGCTCACTTCCTGAACTTGGAGCACAAAAAAGCCTACAGCACCTGGTATTCCCAGGCGGTCTCCCATCCAGGTACTAACGAGGCCCGACACTGCTTAGCTTCCGAGATCAGACGAGATCGGGCGCATTCAGTGTGGTGTGGCCGTAGGCTCTGGGCCTTGTGAGTTTTGTACTTTTAAGCATCTAGTCGGCTAGACCTTGCAGTTTTGAAAGGCAATTGAGAAATGGCTCACTTCCTGAACTTGGAGTACAAAAAAGCCTACAGCACCTGGTATTCCCAGGCGGTCTCCCATCCAGGTACTAACTAGGCCCAACACTGCTTAGCTTCTGAGATCAGACGAGATCAGGCGCATTCAGTGTGGTGTGGCCGTAGGCTCTGGGCCTAGTGAGTTTTGTACTTTTAAGCATCTAGTCGGCTAGACCTTGCAGTTTTGAAAGGCAATTGAGAAAGGGCTCACTTCCTGAACTTGGAGCACAAAAAAGCCTACAGCACCTGGTATTCCCAGGCGGTCTCCCATCCAGGTACTAACTAGGCCTGACACTGCTTAACTTCCGAGATCAGACGAGATCAGGTGCATTCAGTGTGGTGTGGCCATAGGCTCTAGGAATGCTAAGAATATTACTCTTATGCATTTGCATTTAGTAAGCTAAGCCATGCAGCCACTTGCAACATGATACCACGCTCATCGCTCGATCAGGCTCGATCAGGCGAGATATATAAGACTGGTGGGCCCATTCAGGACTCCTATGTCTGGTAGGATAACTTTAATTCATCCATCCTGTGTCTGTTGCAGGGAGGTGGAGAGAACAATCAACACAATAATGGTTTTCTTTCATGCCTCTTGAAGGACTCAATATTCTTTGTACTGCATTACATGTGAAAGTCGATTTATTACCCATGAACACACTACCTGTATGCTAATTCTATGTAAAAAGGTAGCTCCAGCCCTCATGATGTTGTCCAACATTTCCGCTATAAAACGGTATACAATTATTTTGGAAACATACCAAATTTGAAAAATAATTGAGAAGTTGCGCAATTACTAATCATGGAGCACAAAAAAGCCTACAGCACCTGGTATTCCCAGGCAGTCTCCCATCCAGGTACTAACTAGGCCTGACCCTGCTTAGCTTCCGAGATCGGGCGCATTCAGTGTGGTGTGGCCGTAGGCTCTGGGCCTAGTGAGTTTTGTACTTTTAAGCATCTAGTCGGCTAGACCTTGCAGTTTTGAAAGGAAATTGTGAAATGGCTCACTTCCTGAACTTGGAGCACAAAAAAGCCTACAGCACCTGGTATTCCCAGGCGGTCTCCCATCCAGGTACTAACGAGGCCCGACACTGCTTAGCTTCCGAGATCAGACGAGATTGGGCGCATTCAGTGTGGTGTGGCCGTAGGCTTTGGGCCTTGTGAGTTTTGTACTTTTAAGCATCTAGTCGGCTAGACCTTGCAGTTTTGAAAGGCAATTGAGAAATAGCTCACTTCCTGAACTTGGAGTACAAAAAAGCCTACAGCACCAGGTATTCCCAGGCGGTCTCCCATCCAGGTACTAACTAGGCCCGACACTGCTTAGCTTCTGAGATCAGACGAGATCAGGTGCATTCAGTGTGGTGTGGCCGTAGGCTCTGGGCCTAGTGAGTTTTGTACTTTTAAGCATCTAGTCGGCTAGACCTTGCAGTTTTGAAAGGCAATTGAGAAATGGCTCACTTCCTGAACTTGGAGTACAAAAAAGCCTACAGCACCTGGTATTCCCAGGCGGTCTCCCATCCAGGTACTAACTAGGCCCGACACTGCTTAGCTTCTGAGATCAGACGAGATCAGGCGCATTCAGTGTGGTGTGGCCGTAGGCTCTGGGCCTAGTGAGTTTTGTACTTTTAAGCATCTAGTCGGCTAGACCTTGCAGTTTTAAAAGGCAATTGAGAAAGGGCTCACTTCCTGAACTTGGAGCACAAAAAAACCTACAGCACCTGGTATTCCCAGGCGGTCTCCCATCCAGGTACTAACTAGGCCTGACACTGCTTAACTTCCGAGATCAGACGAGATCGGGTGCATTCAGTGTGGTGTGGCCGTAGGCTCTAGGAATGCTAAGAATATTACTCTTATGCATTTGCATTTAGTAAGCTAAGCCATGCAGCCACTTGCAACATGATACCACGCTCATCGCTCGATCAGGCTCGATCAGGCGAGATATATAAGACTGGTGGGCCCATTCAGGACTCCTATGTCTGGTAGGATAACTTTAATTCATCCATCCTGTGTCTGTTGCAGGGAGGTGGAGAGAACAATCAACACAATAATGGGTTTCTTTCATGCCTCTTGAAGGACTCAATATTCTCTGTACTGCATTACATGTGAAAGTCGATTTATTACCCATGAACACACTACCTGTATGCTAATTCTATGTAAAAAGGTAGCTCCAGCCCTCATGATGTTGTCCAACATTTCCGCTATAAAACGGGATACAATTATTTTGGAAACATACCAAATTTGAAAAATAATTGAGAAGTTGCGCAATTACTAATCATGGAGCACAAAAAAGCCTACAGCACCTGGTATTCCCAGGCAGTCTCCCATCCAGGTACTAACTAGGCCCGACCCTGCTTAGCTTCCGAGATCGGGCGCATTCAGTGTGGTGTGGCCGTAGGCTCTGGGCCTAGTGAGTTTTGTACTTTTAAGCATCTAGTCGGCTAGACCTTGCAGTTTTGAAAGGCAATTGTGAAATGGCTCACTTCCTGAACTTGGAGCACAAAAAAGCCTACAGCACCTGGCATTCCCAGGCGGTCTCCCATCCAGGTACTAACGAGGCCCGACACTGCTTAGCTTCTGAGATCAGACGAGATCGGGCGCATTCAGTGTGGTGTGGCCGTAGGCTCTGGGCCTTGTGAGTTTTGTACTTTTAAGCATCTAGTCGGCTAGACCTTGCAGTTTTGAAAGGCAATTGAGAAATGGCTCACTTCCTGAACTTGGAGTACAAAGAAGCCTACAGCACCTGGTATTCCCAGGCGGTCTCCCATCCAGGTACTAACTAGGCCCAACACTGCTTAGCTTCTGAGATCAGACGAGATCAGGCGCATTCAGTGTGGTGTGGCCGTAGGCTCTGGGCCTAGTGAGTTTTGTACTTTTAAGCATCTAGTCGGCTAGACCTTGCAGTTTTGAAAGGCAATTGAGAAAGGGCTCACTTCCTGAACTTGGAGCACAAAAAAGCCTACAGCACCTGGTATTCCCAGGCGGTCTCCCATCCAGGTACTAACTAGGCCTAACACTGCTTAAGTTCCGAGATCAGACGAGATCGGGCGCATTCAGTGTGGTGTGGCCGTAGGCTCTGGGCCTAGTGAGTTTTGTACTTTTAAGCATCTAGTCGGCTAGACCTTGCAGTTTTGAAAGGCAATTGTGAAATGGCTCACTTCCTGAACTTGCAGTACAAAAACGCCTACAGCACCTGGTATTCCCAGGCGGTCTCCCATCCAGGTACTAACGAGGCCCGACACTGCTTAGCTTCCGAGATCAGACGCATTCAGTGTGGTGTGGCCGTAGGCTCTGGGCCTTGTGAGTTTTGTACTTTTAAGCATCTAGTCGGCTAGACCTTGCTGTTTTGAAAGGCAATTATGAAATGGCTCACTTCCTGAACTTGGAGCACAAAAAAAGCCTACAGCACCTGGTATTCCCAGGTGGTCTCCCATCCAGGTACTAACTAGGCCCGACACTGCTTAGCTTCCGAGATCAGACGAGATCGGGCGCAATCAGTGTGGTGTGGCCGTAGGCTCTGGGCCTAGTGAGTTTTGTACTTTTAAGCATCTAGTCAGCTAGACCTTGCAGTTTTGAAAGGCAATTGAGAAATGGCTCACTTCCTGAACTTGGAGCACAAAAAAGCCTACAGCACCTGGTATTCCCAGGCGGTCTCCCATCCAGGTACTAACGAGGCCTGACACTGCTTAGCTTCCGAGATCAGACGAGATCGGGCGCATTCAGTGTGGTGTGGCCGTAAGCTCTGGGCCTTGTGAGTTTTGTACTTTTAAGCATCTAGTCGGCTAGACCTTGCAGTTTTGAAAGGCAATTGAGAAATGGCTCACTTCCTGAACTTGGAGTACAAAAAAGCCTACAGCACCTGGTATTCCCAGGTGGTCTCCCATCCAGGTATTAACTAGGCCCGACACTGCTTAGCTTCTGAGATCAGACGAGATCAGGCGCATTCAGTGTGGTGTGGCCGTAGGCTCTGGGCCTAGTGAGTTTTGTACTTTTAAGCATCTAGTCGGCTAGACCTTGCAGTTTTAAAAGGCAATTGAGAAAGGGCTCACTTCCTGAACTTGGAGCACAAAAAAGCCTACAGCACCTGATATTCCCAGGCGGTCTCCCATCCAGGTACTAACTAGGCCTGACACTGCTTAACTTCCGAGATCAGACGAGATCGGGTGCATTCAGTGTGGTGTGGCCGTAGGCTCTAGAAATGCTAAGAATATTACTCTTATGCATTTGCATTTAGTAAGCTAAGCCATGCAGCCACTTGCAACATGATACCACGCTCATCGCTCGATCAGGCTCGATCAGGCGAGATATATAAGACTGGTGGGCCCATTCAGGACTCCTATGTCTGGTAGGATAACTTTAATTCATCCATCCTGTGTCTGTTGCAGGGAGGTGGAGAGAACAATCAACACAATAATGGGTTTCTTTCATGCCTCTTGAAGGACTCAATATTCTCTGTACTGCATTACATGTGAAAGTCGATTTATTACCCATGAACACACTACCTGTATGCTAATTCTATGTAAAAAGGTAGCTCCAGCCCTCATGATGTTGTCCAACATTTCCGCTATAAAACGGGATACAATTATTTTGGAAACATACCAAATTTGAAAAATAATTGAGAAGTTGTGCAATTACTAATCATGGAGCACAAAAAAGCCTACAGCACCTGGTATTCCCAGGCAGTCTCCCATCCACGTACTAACTAGGCCCGACCCTGCTTAGCTTCCGAGATCGGGCGCATTCAGTGTGGTGTGGCCGTAGGCTCTGGGCCTAGTGAGTTTTGTACTTTTAAGCATCTAGTCGGCTAGACCTTGCAGTTTTGAAAGGCAATTGTGAAATGGCTCACTTCCTGAACTTGGAGCACAAAAAAGCCTACAGCACCTGGTATTCCCAGGTGGTCTCCCATCCAGGTACTAACTAGGCCCGACACTGCTTAGCTTCCGAGATCAGACGAGATCAGGCGCATTCAGTGTGGTGTGGCCGTAGGCTCTGGGCCTAGTGAGTTTTGTACTTTTAAGCATCTAGTCGGCTAGACCTTGCAGTTTTAAAAGGCAATTGAGAAAGGGCTCACTTCCTGAACTTGGAGCACAAAAAAGCCTACAGCACCTGATATTCCCAGGCGGTCTCCCATCCAGGTACTAACTAGGCCTGACACTGCTTAACTTCCGAGATCAGACGAGATCGGGTGCATTCAGTGTGGTGTGGCCGTAGGCTCTAGAAATGCTAAGAATATTACTCTTATGCATTTGCATTTAGTAAGCCAAGCCATGCAGCCACTTGCAACATGATACCACGCTCATCGCTCGATCAGGCTCGATCAGGCGAGATATATAAGACTGGTGGGCCCATTCAGGACTCCTATGTCTGGTAGGATAACTTTAATTCATCCATCCTGTGTCTGTTGCAGGGAGGTGGAGAGAACAATCAACACAATAATGGGTTTCTTTCATGCCTCTTGAAGGACTCAATATTCTCTGTACTGCATTACATGTGAAAGTCGATTTATTACCCATGAACACACTACCTGTATGCTAATTCTATGTAAAAAGGTAGCTCCAGCCCTCATGATGTTGTCCAACATTTCCGCTATAAAACGGGATACAATTATTTTGGAAACATACCAAATTTGAAAAATAATTGAGAAGTTGTGCAATTACTAATCATGGAGCACAAAAAAGCCTACAGCACCTGGTATTCCCAGGCAGTCTCCCATCCACGTACTAACTAGGCCCGACCCTGCTTAGCTTCCGAGATCGGGCGCATTCAGTGTGGTGTGGCCGTAGGCTCTGGGCCTAGTGAGTTTTGTACTTTTAAGCATCTAGTCGGCTAGACCTTGCAGTTTTGAAAGGCAATTGTGAAATGGCTCACTTCCTGAACTTGGAGCACAAAAAAGCCTACAGCACCTGGTATTCCCAGGTGGTCTCCCATCCAGGTACTAACTAGGCCCGACACTGCTTAGCTTCCGAGATCAGACGAGATCAGGCGCATTCAGTGTGGTGTGGCCGTAGGCTCTGGGCCTAGTGAGTTTTGTACTTTTAAGCATCTAGTCGGCTAGACCTTGCAGTTTTAAAAGGCAATTGAGAAAGGGCTCACTTCCTGAACTTGGAGCACAAAAAAGCCTACAGCACCTGATATTCCCAGGCGGTCTCCCATCCAGGTACTAACTAGGCCTGACACTGCTTAACTTCCGAGATCAGACGAGATCGGGTGCATTCAGTGTGGTGTGGCCGTAGGCTCTAGAAATGCTAAGAATATTACTCTTATGCATTTGCATTTAGTAAGCTAAGCCATGCAGCCACTTGCAACATGATACCACGCTCATCGCTCGATCAGGCTCGATCAGGCGAGATATATAAGACTGGTGGGCCCATTCAGGACTCCTATGTCTGGTAGGATAACTTTAATTCATCCATCCTGTGTCTGTTGCAGGGAGGTGGAGAGAACAATCAACACAATAATGGGTTTCTTTCATGCCTCTTGAAGGACTCAATATTCTCTGTACTGCATTACATGTGAAAGTCGATTTATTACCCATGAACACACTACCTGTATGCTAATTCTATGTAAAAAGGTAGCTCCAGCCCTCATGATGTTGTCCAACATTTCCGCTATAAAACGGGATACAATTATTTTGGAAACATACCAAATTTGAAAAATAATTGAGAAGTTGTGCAATTACTAATCATGGAGCACAAAAAAGCCTACAGCACCTGGTATTCCCAGGCAGTCTCCCATCCACGTACTAACTAGGCCCGACCCTGCTTAGCTTCCGAGATCGGGCGCATTCAGTGTGGTGTGTCCGTAGTCTCTGGGCCTAGTGAGTTTTGTACTTTTAAGCATCTAGTCAGCTAGACCTTGCAGTTTTGAAAGGCAATTGAGAAATGGCTCACTTCCTGAACTTGGAGCACAAAAAAGCCTACAGCACCTGGTATTCCCAGGCGGTCTCCCATCCAGGTACTAACGAGGCCCGACACTGCTTAGCTTCCGAGATCAGACGAGATCGGGCACATTCAGTGTGGTGTGGCCGTATGCTCTGGGTCTTGTGAGTTTTGTACTTTTAAGCATCTAGTCGGCTAGACCTTGCAGTTTTAAAAGGCAATTGAGAAAGGGCTCACTTCCTGAACTTGGAGCACAAAAAAGCCTACAGCACCTGGTATTCCCAGGCAGTCTTCCATCCAGGTACTAACTAGGCCTGACACTGCTTAACTTCCGAGATCAGACGAGATCGGGTGCATTCAGTGTGGTGTGGCCGTAGGCTCTAGGAATGCTAAGAATATTACTCTTATGCATTTGCATTTAGTAAGCTAAGCCATGCAGCCACTTGCAACATGATACCACGCTCATCGCTCGATCAGGCTCGATCAGGCGAGATATATAAGACTGGTGGGCCCATTCAGGACTCCTATGTCTGGTAGGATAACTTTAATTCATCCATCCTGTGTCTGTTGCAGGGAGGTGGAGAGAACAATCAACACAATAATGGTTTTCTTTCATGCCTCTTGAAGGACTCAATATTCTCTGTACTGCATTACATGTGAAAGTCGATTTATTACCCATGAACACACTACCTGTATGCTAATTCTATGTAAAAAGGTAGCTCCAGCCCTCATGATGTTGTCCAACATTTCCGCTATAAAACGGGATACAATTATTTTGGAAACATACCAAATTTGAAAAATAATTGAGAAGTTGCGCAATTACTAATCATGGAGCACAAAAAAGCCTACAGCACCTGGTATTCCCAGGCAGTCTCCCATCCAGGTACTAACGAGGCCCTACACTGCTTAGCTTCCGAGATCAGACGCATTCAGTGTGGTGTGGCCGTAGGCTCTGGGCCTTGTGAGTTTTGTACTTTTAAGCATCTAGTCGGCTAGACCTTGCAGTTTTGAAAGGCAATTGTGAAATGGCTCACTTCCTGAACTTGGAGCACAAAAAAGCCTACAGCGCCTGGTATTCCCAGGCGGTCTCCCATCCAGGTACTAACAAGGCCCGACACTGCTTAGCTTCCGAGATCAGACGAGATCGGGCGCATTCAGTGTGGTGTGGCCGTAGGCTCTGGGCCTTGTGAGTTTTGTACTTTTAAGCATCTAGTCGGCTAGACCTTGCAGTTTTGAAAGGCAATTGAGAAATGGCTCACTTCCTGAACTTGGAGTACAAAAAAGCCTACAGCACCTGGTATTCCCAGGCGGTCTCCCATCCAGGTACTAACTAGGCCCGACACTGCTTAGCTTCTGAGATCAGACGAGATCAGGCGCATTCAGTGTGGTGTGGCCTTAGGTTCTGGGCCTAGTGAGTTTTGTACTTTTAAGCATCTAGTCGGCTAGACCTTGCAGTTTTAAAAGGCAATTGAGAAAGGGCTCACTTCCTGAACTTGGAGCACAAAAAAGCCTACAGCACCTGGTATTCCCAGGCGGTCTCCCATCCAGGTACTAACTAGGCCTGACACTGCTTAACTTCCGAGATCAGACGAGATCGGGTGCATTCAGTGTGGTGTGGCCGTAGGCTCTAGGAATGCTAAGAATATTACTCTTATGCATTTGCATTTAGTAAGCTAAGCCATGCAGCCACTTGCAACATGATACCACGCTCATCGCTCGATCAGGCTCGATCAGGCGAGATATATAAGACTGGTGGGCCCATTCAGGACTCCTATGTCTGGTAGGATAACTTTAATTCATCCATCCTGTGTCTGTTGCAGGGAGGTGGAGAGAACAATCAACACAATAATGGGTTTCTTTCATGCCTCTTGAAGGACTCAATATTCTCTCTACTGCATTACATGTGAAAGTCGATTTATTACCCATGAACACACTACCTGTATGCTAATTCTATGTAAAAAGGTAGCTCCAGCCCTCATGATGTTGTCCAACATTTCCGCTATAAAACGGGATACAATTATTTTGGAAACATACCAAATTTGAAAAATAATTGAGAAGTTGCGCAATTACTAATCATGGAGCACAAAAAAGCCTACAGCACCTGGTATTCCCAGGCAGTCTCCCATCCAGGTACTAACTAGGCCCAACCCTGCTTAGCTTCCGAGATCGGGCGCATTCAGTGTGGTGTGGCCGTAGGCTCTGGGCCTAGTGAGTTTTGTACTTTTAAGCATCTAGTCGGCTAGACCTTGCAGTTTTGAAAGGCAATTGTGAAATGGCTCACTTCCTGAACTTGGAGTACAAAAAAGCCTACAGCACCTGGTATTCCCAGGTGGTCTCCCATCCAGGTACTAACTAGGCCCGACACTGCTTAGCTTCCGAGATCAGACGAGATCGGGCGCAATCAGTGTGGTGTGGCCGTAGGCTCTGGGCCTAGTGAGTTTTGTACTTTTAAGCATCTAGTCAGCTAGACCTTGCAGTTTTGAAAGGCAATTGAGAAATGGCTCACTTCCTGAACTTGGAGCACAAAAAAGCCTACAGCACCTGGTATTCCCAGGCGGTCTCCCATCCAGGTACTAACGAGGCCCGACACTGCTTAGCTTCCGAGATCAGACGAGATGGGGCGCATTCAGTGTGGTGTGGCCGCAGGCTCTGGGCCTTGTGAGTTTTGTACTTTTAAGCATCTAGTCAGCTAGACCTTGCAGTTTTGAAAGGCAATTGAGAAATGGCTCACTTCCTGAACTTGGAGCACAAAAAAGCCTACAGCACCTGGTATTCCCAGGCGGTCTCCCATCCAGGTACTAACGAGGCCCGACACTGCTTAGCTTCCGAGATCAGACGAGATCAGGCGCATTCAGTGTGGTGTGGCCGTAGGCTCTGGGCCTTGTGAGTTTTGTACTTTTAAGCATCTAGTCGGCTAGACCTTGCAGTTTTAAAAGGCAATTGAGAAAGGGCTCACTTCCTGAACTTGGAGCACAAAAAAGCCTACAGCACCTGGTATTCCCAGGCGGTCTCCCATCCAGGTACTAACTAGGCCTGACACTGCTTAACTTCCAAGATCAGACGAGATCGGGTGCATTCAGTGTGGTGTGGCCGTAGGCTCTAGGAATGCTAAGAATATTACTCTTATGCATTTGCATTTAGTAAGCTAAGCCATGCAGCCACTTGCAACATGATACCACGCTCATTGCTCGATCAGGCTCGATCAGGCGAGATATATAAGACTGGTGGGCCCATTCAGGACTCCTATGTCTGGTAGGATAACTTTAATTCATCCATCCTGTGTCTGTTGCAGGGAGGTGGAGAGAACAATCAACACAATAATGGGTTTCTTTCATGCCTCTTGAAGGACTCAATATTCTCTGTACTGCATTACATGTGAAAGTCGATTTATTACCCATGAACACACTACCTGTATGCTAATTCTATGTAAAAAGGTAGCTCCAGCCCTCATGATGTTGTCCAACATTTCCGCTATAAAACGGGATACAATTATTTTGGAAACATACCAAATTTGAAAAATAATTGAGAAGTTGCGCAATTACTAATCATGGAGCACAAAAAAGCCTACAGCACCTGGTATTCCCAGGCAGTCTCCCATCCAGGTACTAACTAGGCCCGACCCTGCTTAGCTTCCGAGATCGGGCGCATTCAGTGTGGTGTGGCCGTAGGCTCTGGGACTAGTGAGTTTTGTACTTTTAAGCATCTAGTCGGCTAGACCTTGCAGTTTTGAAAGGCAATTGTGAAATGGCTCACTTCCTGAACTTGGAGTACAAAAACGCCTACAGCACCTGGGATTCCCAGGCGGTCTCCCATCCAGGTACTAACGAGGCCCGACACTGCTTAGCTTCCGAGATCAGACGCATTCAGTGTGGTGTGGCCGTAGGCTCTGGGCCTTGTGAGTTTTTTACTTTTAAGCATCTAGTCGGCTAGACCTTGCAGTTTTGAAAGGCAATTGTGAAATGGCTCACTTCCTGAACTTGGAGCACAAAAAAGCCTACAGCACCTGGTATTCCCAGGTGGTTTCCCATCCAGGTACTAACTAGGCCCGGCACTGCTTAGCTTCCGAGATCAGACGAGATCGGGCGCAATCAGTGTGGTGTGGCTGTAGGCTCTGGGCCTAGTGAGTTTTGTACTTTTAAGCATCTAGTCAGCTAGACCTTGCAGTTTTGAAAGGCAATTGAGAAATGGCTCACTTCCTGAACTTGGAGCACAAAAAAGCCTACAGCACCTGGTATTCCCAGGCGGTCTCCCATCCAGGTACTAACGAGGCCTGACACTGCTTAGCTTCCGAGATCAGACGAGATCGGGCGCATTCAGTGTGGTGTGGCCGTAAGCTCTGGGCCTTGTGAGTTTTGTACTTTTAAGCATCTAGTCGGCTAGACCTTGCAGTTTTGAAAGGCAATTGAGAAATGGCTCACTTCCTGAACTTGGAGTACAAAGAAGCCTACAGCACCTGGTATTCCCAGGTGGTCTCCCATCCAGGTACTAACTAGGCCCAACACTGCTTAGCTTCTGAGATCAGACGAGATCAGGCGCATTCAGTGTGGTGTGGCCGTAGGCTCTGGGCCTAGTGAGTTTTGTACTTTTAAGCATCTAGTCGGCTAGACCTTGCAGTTTTGAAAGGCAATTGAGAAAGGGCTCACTTCCTGAACTTGGAGCACAAAAAAGCCTACAGCACCTGGTATTCCCAGGCGGTCTCCCATCCAGGTACTAACTAGGCCTAACACTGCTTAACTTCCGAGATCAGACGAGATCAGGTGCATTCAGTGTGGTGTGGCCGTAGGCTCTAGGAATGCTAAGAATATTACTCTTATGCATTTGCATTTAGTAAGCTAAGCCATGCAGCCACTTGCAACATGATACCACGCTCATCGCTCGATCAGGCTCGATCAGGCGAGATATATAAGACTGGTGGGCCCATTCAGGACTCCTATGTCTGGTAGGATAACTTTAATTCATCCATCCTGTGTCTGTTGCAGGGAGGTGGAGAGAACAATCAACACAATAATGGTTTTCTTTCATGCCTCTTGAAGGACTCAATATTCTCTGTACTGCATTACATGTGAAAGTCGATTTATTACCCATGAACACACTACCTGTATGCTAATTCTATGTAAAAAGGTAGCTCCAGCCCTCATGATGTTGTCCAACATTTCCGCTATAAAACGGGATACAATTATTTTGGAAACATACCAAATTTGAAAAATAATTGAGAAGTTGCGCAATTACTAATCATGGAGCACAAAAAAGCCTACAGCACCTGGTATTTCCAGGCAGTCTCCCATCCAGGTACTAACTAGGCCCGACCCTGCTTAGCTTCCGAGATCGGGCGCATTCAGTGTGGTGTGGCCGTAGGCTCTGGGCCTAGTGAGTTTTGTACTTTTAAGCATCTAGTCGGCTAGACCTTGCAGTTTTGAAAGGCAATTGTGAAATGGCTCACTTCCTGAACTTGGAGCACAAAAAAGCCTACAGCACCTGGTATTCCCAGGTGGTCTCCCATCCAGGTACTAACTAGGCCCGACACTGCTTAGCTTCTGAGATCAGACGAGATCAGGCACATTCAGTGTGGTGTGGCCGTAGGCTCTGAACCTAGTGAGTTTTGTACTTTTAAGCATCTAGTCGGCTAGACCTTGCAGTTTTAAAAGGCAATTGAGAAAGGGCTCACTTCCTGAACTTGGAGCACAAAAAAGCCTACAGCACCTGGTATTCCCAGGCGGTCTCCCATCCAGGTACTAACTAGGCCTGACACTGCTTAACTTCCGAGATCAGATGCATTCAGTGTGGTGTGGCCGTAGGCTCTAGGAATGCTAAGAATATTACTCTTATGCATTTGCATTTAGTAAGCTAAGCCATGCAGCCACTTGCAACATGATACCACGCTCATCGCTCGATCAGGCTCGATCAGGCGAGATATATAAGACTGGTGGGCCCATTCAGGACTCCTATGTCTGGTAGGATAACTTTAATTCATCCATCCTGTGTCTGTTGCAGGGAGGTGGAGAGAACAATCAACACAATAATGGTTTTCTTTCATGCCTCTTGAAGGACTCAATATTCTCTGTACTGCATTACATGTGAACGTCGATTTATTACCCATGAACACACTACCTGTATGCTAATTCTATGTAAAAAGGTAGCTCCAGCCCTCATGATGTTGTCCAACATTTCCGCTATAAAACGGTATACAATTATTTTGGAAACATACCAAATTTGAAAAATAATTGAGAAGTTGCGCAATTACTAATCATGGAGCACAAAAAAGCCTACAGCACCTGGTATTCCCAGGCAGTCTCCCATCCAGGTACTAACTAGGCCCGACCCTGCTTAGCTTCCGAGATCGGGGGCATTCAGTGTGGTGTGGCCGTAGGCTCTGGGCCTAGTGAGTTTTGTACTTTTAAGCATCTAGTCGGCTAGACCTTGCAGTTTTGAAAGGCAATTGTGAAATGGCTCACTTCCTGAACTTGGAGTACAAAAACGCCTACAGCACCTGGTATTCCCAGGCGGTCTCCCATCCAGGTACTAACGAGGCCCGACACTGCTTAGCTTCCGAGATCAGACGCATTCAGTGTGGTGTGGCCGTAGGCTCTGGGCCTTGTGAGTTTTGTACTTTTAAGCATCTAGTCGGCTAGACCTTGCAGTTTTGAAAGGCAATTGTGAAATGGCTCACTTCCTGAACTTGGAGCACAAAAAAGCCTACAGCACCTGGTATTCCCAGGTGGTCTCCCATCCAGGTACTAACTAGGCCCGACACTGCTTAGCTTCCGAGATCAGACGAGATCGGGCGCAATCAGTGTGGTGTGGCCGTAGGCTCTGGGCCTAGTGAGTTTTGTACTTTTAAGCATCTAGTCAGCTAGACCTTGCAGTTTTGAAAGGCAATTGAGAAATGGCTCACTTCCTGAACTTGGAGCACAAAAAAGCCTACAGCACCTGGTATTCCCAGGCGGTCTCCCATCCAGGTACTAACGAGGCCTGACACTGCTTAGCTTCCGAGATCAGACGAGATCGGGCGCATTCAGTGTGGTGTGGCCGTAAGCTCTGGGCCTTGTGAGTTTTGTACTTTTAAGCATCTAGTCGGCTAGACCTTGCAGTTTTGAAAGGCAATTGAGAAATGGCTCACTTCCTGAACTTGGAGTACAAAAAAGCCTACAGCACCTGGTATTCCCAGGTAGTCTCCCATCCAGGTATTAACTAGGCCCGACACTGCTTAGCTTCTGAGATCAGACGAGATCAGGCGCATTCAGTGTGGTGTGGCCGTAGGCTCTGGGCCTAGTGAGTTTTGTACTTTTAAGCATCTAGTCGGCTAGACCTTGCAGTTTTAAAAGGCAATTGAGAAAGGGCTCACTTCCTGAACTTGGAGCACAAAAAAGCCTACAGCACCTGGTATTCCCAGGCGGTCTCCCATCCAGGTACTAACTAGGCCTGACACTGCTTAACTTCCGAGATCAGACGAGATCGGGTGCATTCAGTGTGGTGTGGCCGTAGGCTCTAGAAATGCTAAGAATATTACTCTTATGCATTTGCATTTAGTAAGCTAAGCCATGCAGCCACTTGCAACATGATACCACGCTCATCGCTCGATCAGGCTCGATCAGGCGAGATATATAAGACTGGTGGGCCCATTCAGGACTCCTATGTCTGGTAGGATAACTTTAATTCATCCATCCTGTGTCTGTTGCAGGGAGGTGGAGAGAACAATCAACACAATAATGGGTTTCTTTCATGCCTCTTGAAGGACTCAATATTCTCTGTACTGCATTACATGTGAAAGTCGATTTATTACCCATGAACACACTACCTGTATGCTAATTCTATGTAAAAAGGTAGCTCCAGCCCTCATGATGTTGTCCAACATTTCCGCTATAAAACGGGATACAATTATTTTGGAAACATACCAAATTTGAAAAATAATTGAGAAGTTGTGCAATTACTAATCATGGAGCACAAAAAAGCCTACAGCACCTGGTATTCCCAGGCAGTCTCCCATCCACGTACTAACTAGGCCCGACCCTGCTTAGCTTCCGAGATCGGGCGCATTCAGTGTGGTGTGGCCGTAGGCTCTGGGCCTAGTGAGTTTTGTACTTTTAAGCATCTAGTCGGCTAGACCTTGCAGTTTTGAAAGGCAATTGTGAAATGGCTCACTTCCTGAACTTGGAGCACAAAAAAGCCTACAGCACCTGGTATTCCCAGGTGGTCTCCCATCCAGGTACTAACTAGGCCCGACACTGCTTAGCTTCCGAGATCAGACGAGATCGGGCGCAATCAGTGTGGTGTGTCCGTAGTCTCTGGGCCTAGTGAGTTTTGTACTTTTAAGCATCTAGTCAG
Source organism: Ambystoma mexicanum (assembly GCF_040938575.1). NCBI lineage: Eukaryota > Metazoa > Chordata > Amphibia > Caudata > Ambystomatidae > Ambystoma > Ambystoma mexicanum. Next base: position 844,602,507 of record NC_090927.1, read on the forward strand.
CTAGACCTTGCAGTTTTGAAAGGCAATTGAGAAATGGCTCACTTCCTGAACTTGGAGCACAAAAAAGCCTACAGCACCTGGTATTCCCAGGCGGTCTCCCATCCAGGTACTAACGAGGCCCGACACTGCTTAGCTTCCGAGATCAGACGAGATCGGGCACATTCAGTGTGGTGTGGCCGTATGCTCTGGGTCTTGTGAGTTTTGTACTTTTAAGCATCTAGTCGGCTAGACCTTGCAGTTTTAAAAGGCAATTGAGAAAGGGCTCACTTCCTGAACTTGGAGCACAAAAAAGCCTACAGCACCTGGTATTCCCAGGCAGTCTCCCATCCAGGTACTAACTAGGCCTGACACTGCTTAACTTCCGAGATCAGACGAGATCGGGTGCATTCAGTGTGGTGTGGCCGTAGGCTCTAGGAATGCTAAGAATATTACTCTTATGCATTTGCATTTAGTAAGCTAAGCCATGCAGCCACTTGCAACATGATACCACGCTCATCGCTCGATCAGGCTCGATCAGGCGAGATATATAAGACTGGTGGGCCCATTCAGGACTCCTATGTCTGGTAGGATAACTTTAATTCATCCATCCTGTGTCTGTTGCAGGGAGGTGGAGAGAACAATCAACACAATAATGGTTTTCTTTCATGCCTCTTGAAGGACTCAATATTCTCTGTACTGCATTACATGTGAAAGTCGATTTATTACCCATGAACACACTACCTGTATGCTAATTCTATGTAAAAAGGTAGCTCCAGCCCTCATGATGTTGTCCAACATTTCCGCTATAAAACGGGATACAATTATTTTGGAAACATACCAAATTTGAAAAATAATTGAGAAGTTGCGCAATTACTAATCATGGAGCACAAAAAAGCCTACAGCACCTGGTATTCCCAGGCAGTCTCCCATCCAGGTACTAACGAGGCCCTACACTGCTTAGCTTCCGAGATCAGACGCATTCAGTGTGGTGTGGCCGTAGGCTCTGGGCCTTGTGAGTTTTGTACTTTTAAGCATCTAGTCGGCTAGACCTTGCAGTTTTGAAAGGCAATTGTGAAATGGCTCACTTCCTGAACTTGGAGCACAAAAAAGCCTACAGCACCTGGTATTCCCAGGCGGTCTCCCATCCAGGTACTAACAAGGCCCGACACTGCTTAGCTTCCGAGATCAGACGAGATCGGGCGCATTCAGTGTGGTGTGGCCGTAGGCTCTGGGCCTTGTGAGTTTTGTACTTTTAAGCATCTAGTCGGCTAGACCTTGCAGTTTTGAAAGGCAATTGAGAAATGGCTCACTTCCTGAACTTGGAGTACAAAAAAGCCTACAGCACCTGGTATTCCCAGGCGGTCTCCCATCCAGGTACTAACTAGGCCCGACACTGCTTAGCTTCTGAGATCAGACGAGATCAGGCGCATTCAGTGTGGTGTGGCCTTAGGCTCTGGGCCTAGTGAGTTTTGTACTTTTAAGCATCTAGTCGGCTAGACCTTGCAGTTTTAAAAGGCAATTGAGAAAGGGCTCACTTCCTGAACTTGGAGCACAAAAAAGCCTACAGCACCTGGTATTCCCAGGCGGTCTCCCATCCAGGTACTAACTAGGCCTGACACTGCTTAACTTCCGAGATCAGACGAGATCGGGTGCATTCAGTGTGGTGTGGCCGTAGGCTCTAGGAATGCTAAGAATATTACTCTTATGCATTTGCATTTAGTAAGCTAAGCCATGCAGCCACTTGCAACATGATACCACGCTCATCGCTCGATCAGGCTCGATCAGGCGAGATATATAAGACTGGTGGGCCCATTCAGGACTCCTATGTCTGGTAGGATAACTTTAATTCATCCATCCTGTGTCTGTTGCAGGGAGGTGGAGAGAACAATCAACACAATAATGGGTTTCTTTCATGCCTCTTGAAGGACTCAATATTCTCTGTACTGCATTACATGTGAAAGTCGATTTATTACCCATGAACACACTACCTGTATGCTAATTCTATGTAAAAAGGTAGCTCCAGCCCTCATGATGTTGTCCAACATTTCCGCTATAAAACGGGATACAATTATTTTGGAAACATACCAAATTTGAAAAATAATTGAGAAGTTGCGCAATTACTAATCATGGAGCACAAAAAAGCCTACAGCACCTGGTATTCCCAGGCAGTCTCCCATCCAGGTACTAACTAGACCCGACCCTGCTTAGCTTCCGAGATCGGGCGCATTCAGTGTGGTGTGGCCGTAGGCTCTGGGCCTAGTGAGTTTTGTACTTTTAAGCATCTAGTCGGCTAGACCTTGCAGTTTTGAAAGGCAATTGTGAAATGGCTCACTTCCTGAACTTGGAGTACAAAAAAGCCTACAGCACCTGGTATTCCCAGGTGGTCTCCCATCCAGGTACTAACTAGGCCCGACACTGCTTAGCTTCCGAGATCAGACGAGATCGGGCGCAATCAGTGTGGTGTGGCCGTAGGCTCTGGGCCTAGTGAGTTTTGTACTTTTAAGCATCTAGTCAGCTAGACCTTGCAGTTTTGAAAGGCAATTGAGAAATGGCTCACTTCCTGAACTTGGAGCACAAAAAAGCCTACAGCACCTGGTATTCCCAGGCGGTCTCCCATCCAGGTACTAACGAGGCCCGACACTGCTTAGCTTCCGAGATCAGACGAGATGGGGCGCATTCAGTGTGGTGTGGCCGCAGGCTCTGGGCCTTGTGAGTTTTGTACTTTTAAGCATCTAGTCAGCTAGACCTTGCAGTTTTGAAAGGCAATTGAGAAATGGCTCACTTCCTGAACTTGGAGCACAAAAAAGCCTACAGCACCTGGTATTCCCAGGCGGTCTCCCATCCAGGTACTAACGAGGCCCGACACTGCTTAGCTTCCGAGATCAGACGAGATCAGGCGCATTCAGTGTGGTGTGGCCGTAGGCTCTGGGCCTTGTGAGTTTTGTACTTTTAAGCATCTAGTCGGCTAGACCTTGCAGTTTTAAAAGGCAATTGAGAAAGGGCTCACTTCCTGAACTTGGAGCACAAAAAAGCCTACAGCACCTGGTATTCCCAGGCGGTCTCCCATCCAGGTACTAACTAGGCCTGACACTGCTTAACTTCCGAGATCAGACGAGATCGGGTGCATTCAGTGTGGTGTGGCCGTAGGCTCTAGGAATGCTAAGAATATTACTCTTATGCATTTGCATTTAGTAAGCTAAGCCATGCAGCCACTTGCAACATGATACCACGCTCATCGCTCGATCAGGCTCATTCAGGCGAGATATATAAGACTGGTGGGCCCATTCAGGACTCCTATGTCTGGTAGGATAACTTTAATTCATCCATCCTGTGTCTGTTGCAGGGAGGTGGAGAGAACAATCAACACAATAATGGTTTTCTTTCATGCCTCTTGAAGGACTCAATATTCTCTGTACTGCATTACATGTGAAAGTCGATTTATTACCCATGAACACACTACCTGTATGCTAATTCTATGTAAAAAGGTAGCTCCAGCCCTCATGATGTTGTCCAACATTTCCGCTATAAAACGGGATACAATTATTTTGGAAACATACCAAATTTGAAAAATAATTGAGAAGTTGTGCAATTACTAATCATGGAGCACAAAAAAGCCTACAGCACCTGGTATTCCCAGGCAGTCTCCCATCCAGGTACTAACTAGGCCCGACCCTGCTTAGCTTCCAAGATCGGGCGCATTCAGTGTGGTGTGGCCCTAGGTTCTGGGCCTAGTGAGTTTTGTACTTTTAAGCATCTAGTCGGCTAGACCTTGCAGTTTTGAAAGGCAATTGTGAAATGGCTCACTTCCTGAACTTGGAGCACAAAAAAGCCTACAGCACCTGGTATTCCCAGGTGGTCTCCCATCCAGGTACTAACTAGGCCCGACACTGCTTAGCTTCCGAGATCAGACGAAATCAGTGTGGTGTGTCCGTAGTCTCTGGGCCTAGTGAGTTTTGTACTTTTAAGCATCTAGTCAGCTAGACCTTGCAGTTTTGAAAGGCAATTGAGAAATGGCTCACTTCCTGAACTTGGAGCACAAAAAAGCCTACAGCACCTGGTATTCCCAGGCGGTCTCCCATCCAGGTACTAACGAGGCCCGACACTGCTTAGTTTCCGAGATCAGACGAGATCGGGCACATTCAGTGTGGTGTGGCCGTAGGCTCTGGGCCTTGTGAGTTTTGTACTTTTAAGCATCTAGTCGGCTAGACCTTGCAGTTTTAAAAGGCAATTGAGAAAGGGCTCACTTCCTGAACTTGGAGCACAAAAAAGCCTACAGCACCGGGTATTCCCAGGCGGTCTCCCATCCAGGTACTAACTAGGCCTGACACTGCTTAACTTCCGAGATCAGACGAGATCGGGTGCATTCAGTGTGGTGTGGCCGTAGGCTCTAGGAACGCTAAGAATATTACTCTTATGCATTTGCATTTAGTAAGCTAAGCCATGCAGCCACTTGCAACATGATACCACGCTCATCGCTCGATCAGGCGAGATATATAAGACTGGTGGGCCCATTCAGGACTCCTATGTCTGGTAGGATAACTTTAATTCATCCATCCTGTGTCTGTTGCAGGGAGGTGGAGAGAACAATCAACACAATAATGGGTTTCTTTCATGCCTCTTGAAGGACTCAATATTCTCTGTACTGCATTACATGTGAAAGTCGATTTATTACCCATGAACACACTACCTGTATGCTAATTCTATGTAAAAAGGTAGCTCCAGCCCTCATGATGTTGTCCAACATTTCCGCTATAAAACGGGATACAATTATTTTGGAAACATACCAAATTTGAAAAATAATTGAGAAGTTGCGCAATTACTAATCATGGAGCACAAAAAAGCCTACAGCACCTGGTATTCCCAGGCAGTCTCCCATCCAGGTACTAACTAGGCCCGACCCTGCTTAGCTTCCGAGATCGGGCGCATTCAGTGTGGTGTGGCCGTAGGCTCTGGGCCTAGTGAGTTTTGTACTTTTAAGCATCTAGTCGGCTAGACCTTGCAGTTTTGAAAGGCAATTGTGAAATGGCTCACTTCCAGAACTTGGAGCACAAAAAAGCCTACAGCACCTGGCATTCCCAGGCGGTCTCCCATCCAGGTACTAACGAGGCCCGACACTGCTTAGCTTCTGAGATCAGACGAGATCGGGCGCATTCAGTGTGGTGTGGCCGTAGGCTCTGGGCCTTGTGAGTTTTGTACTTTTAAGCATCTAGTCGGCTAGACCTTGCAGTTTTGAAAGGCAATTGAGAAATGGCTCACTTCCTGAACTTGGAGTACAAAAAAGCCTACAGCACCTGGTATTCCCAGGCGGTCTCCCATCCAGGTACTAACTAGGCCCAACACTGCTTAGCTTCTGAGATCAGACGAGATCAGGCGCATTCAGTGTGGTGTGGCCGTAGGCTCTGGGCCTAGTGAGTTTTGTACTTTTAAGCATCTAGTCGGCTAGACCTTGCAGTTTTGAAAGGCAATTGAGAAAGGGCTCACTTCCTGAACTTGGAGCACAAAAAAGCCTACAGCACCTGGTATTCCCAGGCGGTCTCCCATCCAGGTACTAACTAGGCCTAACACTGCTTAACTTCCGAGATCAGACGAGATCAGGTGCATTCAGTGTGGTGTGGCCGTAGGCTCTAGGAATGCTAAGAATATTACTCTTATGCATTTGCATTTAGTAAGCTAAGCCATGCAGCCACTTGCAACATGATACCACGCTCATCGCTCGATCAGGCTCGATCAGGCGAGATATATAAGACTGGTGGGCCCATTCAGGACTCCTATGTCTGGTAGGATAACTTTAATTCATCCATCCTGTGTCTGTTGCAGGGAGGTGGAGAGAACAATCAACACAATAATGGTTTTCTTTCATGCCTCTTGAAGGACTCAATATTCTCTGTACTGCATTACATGTGAAAGTCGATTTATTACCCATGAACACACTACCTGTATGCTAATTCTATGTAAAAAGGTAGCTCCAGCCCTCATGATGTTGTCCAACATTTCCGCTATAAAACGGGATACAATTATTTTGGAAACATACCAAATTTGAAAAATAATTGAGAAGTTGCGCAATTACTAATCATGGAGCACAAAAAAGCCTACAGCACCTGGTATTTCCAGGCAGTCTCCCATCCAGGTACTAACTAGGCCCGACCCTGCTTAGCTTCCGAGATCGGGAGCATTCAGTGTGGTGTGGCCGTAGGCTCTGGGCCTAGTGAGTTTTGTACTTTTAAGCATCTAGTCGGCTAGACCTTGCAGTTTTGAAAGGCAATTGTGAAATGGCTCACTTCCTGAACTTGGAGCACAAAAAAGCCTACAGCACCTGGTATTCCCAGGTGGTCTCCCATCCAGGTACTAACTAGGCCCGACACTGCTTAGCTTCTGAGATCAGACGAGATCAGGCACATTCAGTGTGGTGTGGCCGTAGGCTCTGAACCTAGTGAGTTTTGTACTTTTAAGCATCTAGTCGGCTAGACCTTGCAGTTTTAAAAGGCAATTGAGAAAGGGCTCACTTCCTGAACTTGGAGCACAAAAAAGCCTACAGCACCTGGTATTCCCAGGCGGTCTCCCATCCAGGTACTAACTAGGCCTGACACTGCTTAACTTCCGAGATCAGATGCATTCAGTGTGGTGTGGCCGTAGGCTCTAGGAATGCTAAGAATATTACTCTTATGCATTTGCATTTAGTAAGCTAAGCCATGCAGCCACTTGCAACATGATACCACGCTCATCGCTCGATCAGGCTCGATCAGGCGAGATATATAAGACTGGTGGGCCCATTCAGGACTCCTATGTCTGGTAGGATAACTTTAATTCATCCATCCTGTGTCTGTTGCAGGGAGGTGGAGAGAACAATCAACACAATAATGGTTTTCTTTCATGCCTCTTGAAGGACTCAATATTCTCTGTACTGCATTACATGTGAACGTCGATTTATTACCCATGAACACACTACCTGTATGCTAATTCTATGTAAAAAGGTAGCTCCAGCCCTCATGATGTTGTCCAACATTTCCGCTATAAAACGGTATACAATTATTTTGGAAACATACCAAATTTGAAAAATAATTGAGAAGTTGCGCAATTACTAATCATGGAGCACAAAAAAGCCTACAGCACCTGGTATTCCCAGGCAGTCTCCCATCCAGGTACTAACTAGGCCTGACCCTGCTTAGCTTCCGAGATCGGGCGCATTCAGTGTGGTGTGGCCGTAGGCTCTGGGCCTAGTGAGTTTTGTACTTTTAAGCATCTAGTCGGCTAGACCTTGCAGTTTTGAAAGGCAATTGTGAAATGGCTCACTTCCTGAACTTGGAGTACAAAAACGCCTACAGCACCTGGTATTCCCAGGCGGTCTCCCATCCAGGTACTAACGAGGCCCGACACTGCTTAGCTTCCGAGATCAGACGCATTCAGTGTGGTGTGGCCGTAGGCTCTGGGCCTTGTGAGTTTTGTACTTTTAAGCATCTAGTCGGCTAGACCTTGCAGTTTTGAAAGGCAATTGTGAAATGGCTCACTTCCTGAACTTGGAGCACAAAAAAGCCTACAGCACCTGGTATTCCCAGGTGGTCTCCCATCCAGGTACTAACTAGGCCCGACACTGCTTAGCTTCCGAGATCAGACGAGATTGGGCGCAATCAGTGTGGTGTGGCCGTAGGCTCTGGGCCTAGTGAGTTTTGTACTTTTAAGCATCTAGTCAGCTAGACCTTGCAGTTTTGAAAGGCAATTGAGAAATGGCTCACTTCCTGAACTTGGAGCACAAAAAAGCCTACAGCACCTGGTATTCCCAGGCAGTCTCCCATCCAGGTACTAACGAGGCCTGACACTGCTTAGCTTCCGAGATCAGACGAGATCGGGCGCATTCAGTGTGGTGTGGCCGTAAGCTCTGGGCCTTGTGAGTTTTGTACTTTTAAGCATCTAGTCGGCTAGACCTTGCAGTTTTGAAAGGCAATTGAGAAATGGCTCACTTCCTGAACTTGGAGTACAAAAAAGCCTACAGCACCTGGTATTCCCAGGTGGTCTCCCATCCAGGTATTAACTAGGCCCAACACTGCTTAGCTTCTGAGATCAGACGAGATCAGGCGCATTCAGTGTGGTGTGGCCGTAGGCTCTGGGCCTAGTGAGTTTTGTACTTTTAAGCATCTAGTCGGCTAGACCTTGCAGTTTTGAAAGGCAATTGTGAAATGGCTCACTTCCTGAACTTGGAGCACAAAAAAGCCTACAGCACCTGGTATTCCCAGGCGGTCTCCCATCCAGGTACTAACGAGGCCCGACACTGCTTAGCTTCCGAGATCAGACGAGATCGGGCGCATTCAGTGTGGTGTGGCCGTAGGCTCTGGGCCTTGTGAGTTTTGTACTTTTAAGCATCTAGTCGGCTAGACCTTGCAGTTTTGAAAGGCAATTGAGAAATGGCTCACTTCCTGAACTTGGAGTACAAAAAAGCCTACAGCACCTGGTATTCCCAGGCGGTCTCCCATCCAGGTACTAACTAGGCCCAACACTGCTTAGCTTCTGAGATCAGACGAGATCAGGCGCATTCAGTGTGGTGTGGCCGTAGGCTCTGGGCCTAGTGAGTTTTGTACTTTTAAGCATCTAGTCGGCTAGACCTTGCAGTTTTGAAAGGCAATTGAGAAAGGGCTCACTTCCTGAACTTGGAGCACAAAAAAGCCTACAGCACCTGGTATTCCCAGGCGGTCTCCCATCCAGGTACTAACTAGGCCTGACACTGCTTAACTTCCGAGATCAGACGAGATCGGGTGCATTCAGTGTGGTGTGGCCATAGGCTCTAGGAATGCTAAGAATATTACTCTTATGCATTTGCATTTAGTAAGCTAAGCCATGCAGCCACTTGCAACATGATACCACGCTCATCGCTCGATCAGGCTCGATCAGGCGAGATATATAAGACTGGTGGGCCCATTCAGGACTCCTATGTCTGGTAGGATAACTTTAATTCATCCATCCTGTGTCTGTTGCAGGGAGGTGGAGAGAACAATCAACACAATAATGGTTTTCTTTCATGCCTCTTGAAGGACTCAATATTCTTTGTACTGCATTACATGTGAAAGTCGATTTATTACCCATGAACACACTACCTGTATGCTAATTCTATGTAAAAAGGTAGCTCCAGCCCTCATGATGTTGTCCAACATTTCCGCTATAAAACGGTATACAATTATTTTGGAAACATACCAAATTTGAAAAATAATTGAGAAGTTGCGCAATTACTAATCATGGAGCACAAAAAAGCCTACAGCACCTGGTATTCCCAGGCAGTCTCCCATCCAGGTACTAACTAGGCCCGACCCTGCTTAGCTTCCGAGATCGGGCACATTCAGTGTGGTGTGGCCGTAGGCTCTGGGCCTAGTGAGTTTTGTACTTTTAAGCATCTAGTCGGCTAGACCTTGCAGTTTTGAAAGGAAATTGTGAAATGGCTCACTTCCTGAACTTGGAGCACAAAAAAGCCTACAGCACCTGGTATTCCCAGGCGGTCTCCCATCCAGGTACTAACGAGGCCCGACACTGCTTAGCTTCCGAGATCAGACGAGATTGGGCGCATTCAGTGTGGTGTGGCCGTAGGCTCTGGGCCTTGTGAGTTTTGTACTTTTAAGCATCTAGTCGGCTAGACCTTGCAGTTTTGAAAGGCAATTGAGAAATAGCTCACTTCCTGAACTTGGAGTACAAAAAAGCCTACAGCACCAGGTATTCCCAGGCGGTCTCCCATCCAGGTACTAACTAGGCCCGACACTGCTTAGCTTCTGAGATCAGACGAGATCAGGTGCATTCAGTGTGGTGTGGCCGTAGGCTCTGGGCCTAGTGAGTTTTGTACTTTTAAGCATCTAGTCGGCTAGACCTTGCAGTTTTGAAAGGCAATTGAGAAATGGCTCACTTCCTGAACTTGGAGTACAAAAAAGCCTACAGCACCTGGTATTCCCAGGCGGTCTCCCATCCAGGTACTAACTAGGCCCGACACTGCTTAGCTTCTGAGATCAGACGAGATCAGGCGCATTCAGTGTGGTGTGGCCGTAGGCTCTGGGCCTAGTGAGTTTTGTACTTTTAAGCATCTAGTCGGCTAGACCTTGCAGTTTTAAAAGGCAATTGAGAAAGGGCTCACTTCCTGAACTTGGAGCACAAAAAAACCTACAGCACCTGGTATTCCCAGGCGGTCTCCCATCCAGGTACTAACTAGGCCTGACACTGCTTAACTTCCGAGATCAGACGAGATCGGGTGCATTCAGTGTGGTGTGGCCGTAGGCTCTAGGAATGCTAAGAATATTACTCTTATGCATTTGCATTTAGTAAGCTAAGCCATGCAGCCACTTGCAACATGATACCACGCTCATCGCTCGATCAGGCTCGATCAGGCGAGATATATAAGACTGGTGGGCCCATTCAGGACTCCTATGTCTGGTAGGATAACTTTAATTCATCCATCCTGTGTCTGTTGCAGGGAGGTGGAGAGAACAATCAACACAATAATGGGTTTCTTTCATGCCTCTTGAAGGACTCAATATTCTCTGTACTGCATTACATGTGAAAGTCGATTTATTACCCATGAACACACTACCTGTATGCTAATTCTATGTAAAAAGGTAGCTCCAGCCCTCATGATGTTGTCCAACATTTCCGCTATAAAACGGGATACAATTATTTTGGAAACATACCAAATTTGAAAAATAATTGAGAAGTTGCGCAATTACTAATCATGGAGCACAAAAAAGCCTACAGCACCTGGTATTCCCAGGCAGTCTCCCATCCAGGTACTAACTAGGCCCGACCCTGCTTAGCTTCCGAGATCGGGCGCATTCAGTGTGGTGTGGCCGTAGGCTCTGGGCCTAGTGAGTTTTGTACTTTTAAGCATCTAGTCGGCTAGACCTTGCAGTTTTGAAAGGCAATTGTGAAATGGCTCACTTCCTGAACTTGGAGCACAAAAAAAGCCTACAGCACCTGGCATTCCCAGGCGGTCTCCCATCCAGGTACTAACGAGGCCCGACACTGCTTAGCTTCTGAGATCAGACGAGATCGGGCGCATTCAGTGTGGTGTGGCCGTAGGCTCTGGGCCTTGTGAGTTTTGTACTTTTAAGCATCTAGTCGGCTAGACCTTGCAGTTTTGAAAGGCAATTGAGAAATGGCTCACTTCCTGAACTTGGAGTACAAAGAAGCCTACAGCACCTGGTATTCCCAGGCGGTCTCCCATCCAGGTACTAACTAGGCCCAACACTGCTTAGCTTCTGAGATCAGACGAGATCAGGCGCATTCAGTGTGGTGTGGCCGTAGGCTCTGGGCCTAGTGAGTTTTGTACTTTTAAGCATCTAGTCGGCTAGACCTTGCAGTTTTGAAAGGCAATTGAGAAAGGGCTCACTTCCTGAACTTGGAGCACAAAAAAGCCTACAGCACCTGGTATTCCCAGGCGGTCTCCCATCCAGGTACTAACTAGGCCTAACACTGCTTAACTTCCGAGATCAGACGAGATCAGGTGCATTCAGTGTGGTGTGGCCGTAGGCTCTAGGAATGCTAAGAATATTACTCTTATGCATTTGCATTTAGTAAGCTAAGCCATGCAGCCACTTGCAACATGATACCACGCTCATCGCTCGATCAGGCTCGATCAGGCGAGATATATAAGACTGGTGGGCCCATTCAGGACTCCTATGTCTGGTAGGATAACTTTAATTCATCCATCCTGTGTCTGTTGCAGGGAGGTGGAGAGAACAATCAACACAATAATGGTTTTCTTTCATGCCTCTTGAAGGACTCAATATTCTCTGTACTGCATTACATGTGAAAGTCGATTTATTACCCATGAACACACTACCTGTATGCTAATTCTATGTAAAAAGGTAGCTCCAGCCCTCATGATGTTGTCCAACATTTCCGCTATAAAACGGGATACAATTATTTTGGAAACATACCAAATTTGAAAAATAATTGAGAAGTTGTGCAATTACTAATCATGGAGCACAAAAAAGCCTACAGCACCTGGTATTCCCAGGCAGTCTCCCATCCACGTACTAACTAGGCCCGACCCTGCTTAGCTTCCGAGATCGGGCGCATTCAGTGTGGTGTGGCCGTAGGCTCTGGGCCTAGTGAGTTTTGTACTTTTAAGCATCTAGTCGGCTAGACCTTGCAGTTTTGAAAGGCAATTGTGAAATGGCTCACTTCCTGAACTTGGAGCACAAAAAAGCCTACAGCACCTGGTATTCCCAGGTGGTCTCCCATCCAGGTACTAACTAGGCCCGACACTGCTTAGCTTCCGAGATCAGACGAGATCGGGCGCAATCAGTGTGGTGTGTCCGTAGTCTCTGGGCCTAGTGAGTTTTGTACTTTTAAGCATCTAGTCAGCTAGACCTTGCAGTTTTGAAAGGCAATTGAGAAATGGCTCACTTCCTGAACTTGGAGCACAAAAAAGCCTACAGCACCTGGTATTCCCAGGCGGTCTCCCATCCAGGTACTAACGAGGCCTGACACTGCTTAGCTTCCGAGATCAGACGAGATCGGGCACATTCAGTGTGGTGTGGCCGTATGCTCTGGGTCTTGTGAGTTTTGTACTTTTAAGCATCTAGTCGGCTAGACCTTGCAGTTTTAAAAGGCAATTGAGAAAGGGCTCACTTCCTGAACTTGGAGCACAAAAAAGCCTACAGCACCTGGTATTCCCAGGCAGTCTCCCATCCAGGTACTAACTAGGCCTGACACTGCTTAACTTCCGAGATCAGACGAGATCGGGTGCATTCAGTGTGGTGTGGCCGTAGGCTCTAGGAATGCTAAGAATATTACTCTTATGCATTTGCATTTAGTAAGCTAAGCCATGCAGCCACTTGCAACATGATACCACGCTCATCGCTCGATCAGGCTCGATCAGGCGAGATATATAAGACTGGTGGGCCCATTCAGGACTCCTATGTCTGGTAGGATAACTTTAATTCATCCATCCTGTGTCTGTTGCAGGGAGGTGGAGAGAACAATCAACACAATAATGGTTTTCTTTCATGCCTCTTGAAGGACTCAATATTCTCTGTACTGCATTACATGTGAAAGTCGATTTATTACCCATGAACACACTACCTGTATGCTAATTCTATGTAAAAAGGTAGCTCCAGCCCTCATGATGTTGTCCAACATTTCCGCTATAAAACGGGATACAATTATTTTGGAAACATACCAAATTTGAAAAATAATTGAGAAGTTGCGCAATTACTAATCATGGAGCACAAAAAAGCCTACAGCACCTGGTATTCCCAGGCAGTCTCCCATCCAGGTACTAACGAGGCCCTACACTGCTTAGCTTCCGAGATCAGACGCATTCAGTGTGGTGTGGCCGTAGGCTCTGGGCCTTGTGAGTTTTGTACTTTTAAGCATCTAGTCGGCTAGACCTTGCAGTTTTGAAAGGCAATTGTGAAATGGCTCACTTCCTGAACTTGGAGCACAAAAAAGCCTACAGCACCTGGTATTCCCAGGCGGTCTCCCATCCAGGTACTAACAAGGCCCGACACTGCTTAGCTTCCGAGATCAGACGAGATCGGGCGCATTCAGTGTGGTGTGGCCGTAGGCTCTGGGCCTTGTGAGTTTTGTACTTTTAAGCATCTAGTCGGCTAGACCTTGCAGTTTTGAAAGGCAATTGAGAAATGGCTCACTTCCTGAACTTGGAGTACAAAAAAGCCTACAGCACCTGGTATTCCCAGGCGGTCTCCCATCCAGGTACTAACTAGGCCCGACACTGCTTAGCTTCTGAGATCAGACGAGATCAGGCGCATTCAGTGTGGTGTGGCCTTAGGCTCTGGGCCTAGTGAGTTTTGTACTTTTAAGCATCTAGTCGGCTAGACCTTGCAGTTTTAAAAGGCAATTGAGAAAGGGCTCACTTCCTGAACTTGGAGCACAAAAAAGCCTACAGCACCTGGTATTCCCAGGCGGTCTCCCATCCAGGTACTAACTAGGCCTGACACTGCTTAACTTCCGAGATCAGACGAGATCGGGTGCATTCAGTGTGGTGTGGCCGTAGGCTCTAGGAATGCTAAGAATATTACTCTTATGCATTTGCATTTAGTAAGCTAAGCCATGCAGCCACTTGCAACATGATACCACGCTCATCGCTCGATCAGGCTCGATCAGGCGAGATATATAAGACTGGTGGGCCCATTCAGGACTCCTATGTCTGGTAGGATAACTTTAATTCATCCATCCTGTGTCTGTTGCAGGGAGGTGGAGAGAACAATCAACACAATAATGGGTTTCTTTCATGCCTCTTGAAGGACTCAATATTCTCTGTACTGCATTACATGTGAAAGTCGATTTATTACCCATGAACACACTACCTGTATGCTAATTCTATGTAAAAAGGTAGCTCCAGCCCTCATGATGTTGTCCAACATTTCCGCTATAAAACGGGATACAATTATTTTGGAAACATACCAAATTTGAAAAATAATTGAGAAGTTGCGCAATTACTAATCATGGAGCACAAAAAAGCCTACAGCACCTGGTATTCCCAGGCAGTCTCCCATCCAGGTACTAACTAGACCCGACCCTGCTTAGCTTCCGAGATCGGGCGCATTCAGTGTGGTGTGGCCGTAGGCTCTGGGCCTAGTGAGTTTTGTACTTTTAAGCATCTAGTCGGCTAGACCTTGCAGTTTTGAAAGGCAATTGTGAAATGGCTCACTTCCTGAACTTGGAGTACAAAAAAGCCTACAGCACCTGGTATTCCCAGGTGGTCTCCCATCCAGGTACTAACTAGGCCCGACACTGCTTAGCTTCCGAGATCAGACGAGATCGGGCGCAATCAGTGTGGTGTGGCCGTAGGCTCTGGGCCTAGTGAGTTTTGTACTTTTAAGCATCTAGTCAGCTAGACCTTGCAGTTTTGAAAGGCAATTGAGAAATGGCTCACTTCCTGAACTTGGAGCACAAAAAAGCCTACAGCACCTGGTATTCCCAGGCGGTCTCCCATCCAGGTACTAACGAGGCCCGACACTGCTTAGCTTCCGAGATCAGACGAGATGGGGCGCATTCAGTGTGGTGTGGCCGCAGGCTCTGGGCCTTGTGAGTTTTGTACTTTTAAGCATCTAGTCAGCTAGACCTTGCAGTTTTGAAAGGCAATTGAGAAATGGCTCACTTCCTGAACTTGGAGCACAAAAAAGCCTACAGCACCTGGTATTCCCAGGCGGTCTCCCATCCAGGTACTAACGAGGCCCGACACTGCTTAGCTTCCGAGATCAGACGAGATCAGGCGCATTCAGTGTGGTGTGGCCGTAGGCTCTGGGCCTTGTGAGTTTTGTACTTTTAAGCATCTAGTCGGCTAGACCTTGCAGTTTTAAAAGGCAATTGAGAAAGGGCTCACTTCCTGAACTTGGAGCACAAAAAAGCCTACAGCACCTGGTATTCCCAGGCGGTCTCCCATCCAGGTACTAACTAGGCCTGACACTGCTTAACTTCCGAGATCAGACGAGATCGGGTGCATTCAGTGTGGTGTGGCCGTAGGCTCTAGGAATGCTAAGAATATTACTCTTATGCATTTGCATTTAGTAAGCTAAGCCATGCAGCCACTTGCAACATGATACCACGCTCATCGCTCGATCAGGCTCATTCAGGCGAGATATATAAGACTGGTGGGCCCATTCAGGACTCCTATGTCTGGTAGGATAACTTTAATTCATCCATCCTGTGTCTGTTGCAGGGAGGTGGAGAGAACAATCAACACAATAATGGTTTTCTTTCATGCCTCTTGAAGGACTCAATATTCTCTGTACTGCATTACATGTGAAAGTCGATTTATTACCCATGAACACACTACCTGTATGCTAATTCTATGTAAAAAGGTAGCTCCAGCCCTCATGATGTTGTCCAACATTTCCGCTATAAAACGGGATACAATTATTTTGGAAACATACCAAATTTGAAAAATAATTGAGAAGTTGTGCAATTACTAATCATGGAGCACAAAAAAGCCTACAGCACCTGGTATTCCCAGGCAGTCTCCCATCCAGGTACTAACTAGGCCCGACCCTGCTTAGCTTCCAAGATCGGGCGCATTCAGTGTGGTGTGGCCCTAGGTTCTGGGCCTAGTGAGTTTTGTACTTTTAAGCATCTAGTCGGCTAGACCTTGCAGTTTTGAAAGGCAATTGTGAAATGGCTCACTTCCTGAACTTGGAGCACAAAAAAGCCTACAGCACCTGGTATTCCCAGGTGGTCTCCCATCCAGGTACTAACTAGGCCCGACACTGCTTAGCTTCCGAGATCAGACGAAATCAGTGTGGTGTGTCCGTAGTCTCTGGGCCTAGTGAGTTTTGTACTTTTAAGCATCTAGTCAGCTAGACCTTGCAGTTTTGAAAGGCAATTGAGAAATGGCTCACTTCCTGAACTTGGAGCACAAAAAAGCCTACAGCACCTGGTATTCCCAGGCGGTCTCCCATCCAGGTACTAACGAGGCCCGACACTGCTTAGTTTCCGAGATCAGACGAGATCGGGCACATTCAGTGTGGTGTGGCCGTAGGCTCTGGGCCTTGTGAGTTTTGTACTTTTAAGCATCTAGTCGGCTAGACCTTGCAGTTTTAAAAGGCAATTGAGAAAGGGCTCACTTCCTGAACTTGGAGCACAAAAAAGCCTACAGCACCGGGTATTCCCAGGCGGTCTCCCATCCAGGTACTAACTAGGCCTGACACTGCTTAACTTCCGAGATCAGACGAGATCGGGTGCATTCAGTGTGGTGTGGCCGTAGGCTCTAGGAACGCTAAGAATATTACTCTTATGCATTTGCATTTAGTAAGCTAAGCCATGCAGCCACTTGCAACATGATACCACGCTCATCGCTCGATCAGGCGAGATATATAAGACTGGTGGGCCCATTCAGGACTCCTATGTCTGGTAGGATAACTTTAATTCATCCATCCTGTGTCTGTTGCAGGGAGGTGGAGAGAACAATCAACACAATAATGGGTTTCTTTCATGCCTCTTGAAGGACTCAATATTCTCTGTACTGCATTACATGTGAAAGTCGATTTATTACCCATGAACACACTACCTGTATGCTAATTCTATGTAAAAAGGTAGCTCCAGCCCTCATGATGTTGTCCAACATTTCCGCTATAAAACGGGATACAATTATTTTGGAAACATACCAAATTTGAAAAATAATTGAGAAGTTGCGCAATTACTAATCATGGAGCACAAAAAAGCCTACAGCACCTGGTATTCCCAGGCAGTCTCCCATCCAGGTACTAACTAGGCCCGACCCTGCTTAGCTTCCGAGATCGGGCGCATTCAGTGTGGTGTGGCCGTAGGCTCTGGGCCTAGTGAGTTTTGTACTTTTAAGCATCTAGTCGGCTAGACCTTGCAGTTTTGAAAGGCAATTGTGAAATGGCTCACTTCCAGAACTTGGAGCACAAAAAAGCCTACAGCACCTGGCATTCCCAGGCGGTCTCCCATCCAGGTACTAACGAGGCCCGACACTGCTTAGCTTCTGAGATCAGACGAGATCGGGCGCATTCAGTGTGGTGTGGCCGTAGGCTCTGGGCCTTGTGAGTTTTGTACTTTTAAGCATCTAGTCGGCTAGACCTTGCAGTTTTGAAAGGCAATTGAGAAATGGCTCACTTCCTGAACTTGGAGTACAAAAAAGCCTACAGCACCTGGTATTCCCAGGCGGTCTCCCATCCAGGTACTAACTAGGCCCAACACTGCTTAGCTTCTGAGATCAGACGAGATCAGGCGCATTCAGTGTGGTGTGGCCGTAGGCTCTGGGCCTAGTGAGTTTTGTACTTTTAAGCATCTAGTCGGCTAGACCTTGCAGTTTTGAAAGGCAATTGAGAAAGGGCTCACTTCCTGAACTTGGAGCACAAAAAAGCCTACAGCACCTGGTATTCCCAGGCGGTCTCCCATCCAGGTACTAACTAGGCCTAACACTGCTTAACTTCCGAGATCAGACGAGATCAGGTGCATTCAGTGTGGTGTGGCCGTAGGCTCTAGGAATGCTAAGAATATTACTCTTATGCATTTGCATTTAGTAAGCTAAGCCATGCAGCCACTTGCAACATGATACCACGCTCATCGCTCGATCAGGCTCGATCAGGCGAGATATATAAGACTGGTGGGCCCATTCAGGACTCCTATGTCTGGTAGGATAACTTTAATTCATCCATCCTGTGTCTGTTGCAGGGAGGTGGAGAGAACAATCAACACAATAATGGTTTTCTTTCATGCCTCTTGAAGGACTCAATATTCTCTGTACTGCATTACATGTGAAAGTCGATTTATTACCCATGAACACACTACCTGTATGCTAATTCTATGTAAAAAGGTAGCTCCAGCCCTCATGATGTTGTCCAACATTTCCGCTATAAAACGGGATACAATTATTTTGCAAACATACCAAATTTGAAAAATAATTGAGAAGTTGCGCAATTACTAATCATGGAGCACAAAAAAGCCTACAGCACCTGGTATTTCCAGGCAGTCTCCCATCCAGGTACTAACTAGGCCCGACCCTGCTTAGCTTCCGAGATCGGGAGCATTCAGTGTGGTGTGGCCGTAGGCTCTGGGCCTAGTGAGTTTTGTACTTTTAAGCATCTAGTCGGCTAGACCTTGCAGTTTTGAAAGGCAATTGTGAAATGGCTCACTTCCTGAACTTGGAGCACAAAAAAGCCTACAGCACCTGGTATTCCCAGGTGGTCTCCCATCCAGGTACTAACTAGGCCCGACACTGCTTAGCTTCTGAGATCAGACGAGATCAGGCACATTCAGTGTGGTGTGGCCGTAGGCTCTGAACCTAGTGAGTTTTGTACTTTTAAGCATCTAGTCGGCTAGACCTTGCAGTTTTAAAAGGCAATTGAGAAAGGGCTCACTTCCTGAACTTGGAGCACAAAAAAGCCTACAGCACCTGGTATTCCCAGGCGGTCTCCCATCCAGGTACTAACTAGGCCTGACACTGCTTAACTTCCGAGATCAGATGCATTCAGTGTGGTGTGGCCGTAGGCTCTAGGAATGCTAAGAATATTACTCTTATGCATTTGCATTTAGTAAGCTAAGCCATGCAGCCACTTGCAACATGATACCACGCTCATCGCTCGATCAGGCTCGATCAGGCGAGATATATAAGACTGGTGGGCCCATTCAGGACTCCTATGTCTGGTAGGATAACTTTAATTCATCCATCCTGTGTCTGTTGCAGGGAGGTGGAGAGAACAATCAACACAATAATGGTTTTCTTTCATGCCTCTTGAAGGACTCAATATTCTCTGTACTGCATTACATGTGAACGTCGATTTATTACCCATGAACACACTACCTGTATGCTAATTCTATGTAAAAAGGTAGCTCCAGCCCTCATGATGTTGTCCAACATTTCCGCTATAAAACGGTATACAATTATTTTGGAAACATACCAAATTTGAAAAATAATTGAGAAGTTGCGCAATTACTAATCATGGAGCACAAAAAAGCCTACAGCACCTGGTATTCCCAGGCAGTCTCCCATCCAGGTACTAACTAGGCCTGACCCTGCTTAGCTTCCGAGATCGGGCGCATTCAGTGTGGTGTGGCCGTAGGCTCTGGGCCTAGTGAGTTTTGTACTTTTAAGCATCTAGTCGGCTAGACCTTGCAGTTTTGAAAGGCAATTGTGAAATGGCTCACTTCCTGAACTTGGAGTACAAAAACGCCTACAGCACCTGGTATTCCCAGGCGGTCTCCCATCCAGGTACTAACGAGGCCCGACACTGCTTAGCTTCCGAGATCAGACGCATTCAGTGTGGTGTGGCCGTAGGCTCTGGGCCTTGTGAGTTTTGTACTTTTAAGCATCTAGTCGGCTAGACCTTGCAGTTTTGAAAGGCAATTGTGAAATGGCTCACTTCCTGAACTTGGAGCACAAAAAAGCCTACAGCACCTGGTATTCCCAGGTGGTCTCCCATCCAGGTACTAACTAGGCCCGACACTGCTTAGCTTCCGAGATCAGACGAGATCGGGCGCAATCAGTGTGGTGTGGCCGTAGGCTCTGGGCCTAGTGAGTTTTGTACTTTTAAGCATCTAGTCAGCTAGACCTTGCAGTTTTGAAAGGCAATTGAGAAATGGCTCACTTCCTGAACTTGGAGTACAAAAAAGCCTACAGCACCTGGTATTCCCAGGCGGTCTCCCATCCAGGTACTAACTAGGCCCGACACTGCTTAGCTTCCGAGATCAGACGAGATCGGGCGCAATCAGTGTGGTGTGTCCGTAGTCTCTGGGCCTAGTGAGTTTTGTACTTTTAAGCATCTAGTCAGCTAGACCTTGCAGTTTTGAAAGGCAATTGAGAAATGGCTCACTTCCTGAACTTGGAGCACAAAAAAGCCTACAGCACCTGGTATTCCCAGGCGGTCTCCCATCCAGGTACTAACGAGGCCTGACACTGCTTAGCTTCCGAGATCAGACGAGATCGGGCACATTCAGTGTGGTGTGGCCGTATGCTCTGGGTCTTGTGAGTTTTGTACTTTTAAGCATCTAGTCGGCTAGACCTTGCAGTTTTAAAAGGCAATTGAGAAAGGGCTCACTTCCTGAACTTGGAGCACAAAAAAGCCTACAGCACCTGGTATTCCCAGGCAGTCTCCCATCCAGGTACTAACTAGGCCTGACACTGCTTAACTTCCGAGATCAGACGAGATCGGGTGCATTCAGTGTGGTGTGGCCGTAGGCTCTAGGAATGCTAAGAATATTACTCTTATGCATTTGCATTTAGTAAGCTAAGCCATGCAGCCACTTGCAACATGATACCACGCTCATCGCTCGATCAGGCTCGATCAGGCGAGATATATAAGACTGGTGGGCCCATTCAGGACTCCTATGTCTGGTAGGATAACTTTAATTCATCCATCCTGTGTCTGTTGCAGGGAGGTGGAGAGAACAATCAACACAATAATGGTTTTCTTTCATGCCTCTTGAAGGACTCAATATTCTCTGTACTGCATTACATGTGAAAGTCGATTTATTACCCATGAACACACTACCTGTATGCTAATTCTATGTAAAAAGGTAGCTCCAGCCCTCATGATGTTGTCCAACATTTCCGCTATAAAACGGGATACAATTATTTTGGAAACATACCAAATTTGAAAAATAATTGAGAAGTTGCGCAATTACTAATCATGGAGCACAAAAAAGCCTACAGCACCTGGTATTCCCAGGCAGTCTCCCATCCAGGTACTAACGAGGCCCTACACTGCTTAGCTTCCGAGATCAGACGCATTCAGTGTGGTGTGGCCGTAGGCTCTGGGCCTTGTGAGTTTTGTACTTTTAAGCATCTAGTCGGCTAGACCTTGCAGTTTTGAAAGGCAATTGTGAAATGGCTCACTTCCTGAACTTGGAGCACAAAAAAGCCTACAGCACCTGGTATTCCCAGGCGGTCTCCCATCCAGGTACTAACAAGGCCCGACACTGCTTAGCTTCCGAGATCAGACGAGATCGGGCGCATTCAGTGTGGTGTGGCCGTAGGCTCTGGGCCTTGTGAGTTTTGTACTTTTAAGCATCTAGTCGGCTAGACCTTGCAGTTTTGAAAGGCAATTGAGAAATGGCTCACTTCCTGAACTTGGAGTACAAAAAAGCCTACAGCACCTGGTATTCCCAGGCGGTCTCCCATCCAGGTACTAACTAGGCCCGACACTGCTTAGCTTCTGAGATCAGACGAGATCAGGCGCATTCAGTGTGGTGTGGCCTTAGGCTCTGGGCCTAGTGAGTTTTGTACTTTTAAGCATCTAGTCGGCTAGACCTTGCAGTTTTAAAAGGCAATTGAGAAAGGGCTCACTTCCTGAACTTGGAGCACAAAAAAGCCTACAGCACCTGGTATTCCCAGGCGGTCTCCCATCCAGGTACTAACTAGGCCTGACACTGCTTAACTTCCGAGATCAGACGAGATCGGGTGCATTCAGTGTGGTGTGGCCGTAGGCTCTAGGAATGCTAAGAATATTACTCTTATGCATTTGCATTTAGTAAGCTAAGCCATGCAGCCACTTGCAACATGATACCACGCTCATCGCTCGATCAGGCTCGATCAGGCGAGATATATAAGACTGGTGGGCCCATTCAGGACTCCTATGTCTGGTAGGATAACTTTAATTCATCCATCCTGTGTCTGTTGCAGGGAGGTGGAGAGAACAATCAACACAATAATGGGTTTCTTTCATGCCTCTTGAAGGACTCAATATTCTCTGTACTGCATTACATGTGAAAGTCGATTTATTACCCATGAACACACTACCTGTATGCTAATTCTATGTAAAAAGGTAGCTCCAGCCCTCATGATGTTGTCCAACATTTCCGCTATAAAACGGGATACAATTATTTTGGAAACATACCAAATTTGAAAAATAATTGAGAAGTTGCGCAATTACTAATCATGGAGCACAAAAAAGCCTACAGCACCTGGTATTCCCAGGCAGTCTCCCATCCAGGTACTAACTAGACCCGACCCTGCTTAGCTTCCGAGATCGGGCGCATTCAGTGTGGTGTGGCCGTAGGCTCTGGGCCTAGTGAGTTTTGTACTTTTAAGCATCTAGTCGGCTAGACCTTGCAGTTTTGAAAGGCAATTGTGAAATGGCTCACTTCCTGAACTTGGAGTACAAAAAAGCCTACAGCACCTGGTATTCCCAGGTGGTCTCCCATCCAGGTACTAACTAGGCCCGACACTGCTTAGCTTCCGAGATCAGACGAGATCGGGCGCAATCAGTGTGGTGTGGCCGTAGGCTCTGGGCCTAGTGAGTTTTGTACTTTTAAGCATCTAGTCAGCTAGACCTTGCAGTTTTGAAAGGCAATTGAGAAATGGCTCACTTCCTGAACTTGGAGCACAAAAAAGCCTACAGCACCTGGTATTCCCAGGCGGTCTCCCATCCAGGTACTAACGAGGCCCGACACTGCTTAGCTTCCGAGATCAGACGAGATGGGGCGCATTCAGTGTGGTGTGGCCGCAGGCTCTGGGCCTTGTGAGTTTTGTACTTTTAAGCATCTAGTCAGCTAGACCTTGCAGTTTTGAAAGGCAATTGAGAAATGGCTCACTTCCTGAACTTGGAGCACAAAAAAGCCTACAGCACCTGGTATTCCCAGGCGGTCTCCCATCCAGGTACTAACGAGGCCCGACACTGCTTAGCTTCCGAGATCAGACGAGATCAGGCGCATTCAGTGTGGTGTGGCCGTAGGCTCTGGGCCTTGTGAGTTTTGTACTTTTAAGCATCTAGTCGGCTAGACCTTGCAGTTTTAAAAGGCAATTGAGAAAGGGCTCACTTCCTGAACTTGGAGCACAAAAAAGCCTACAGCACCTGGTATTCCCAGGCGGTCTCCCATCCAGGTACTAACTAGGCCTGACACTGCTTAACTTCCGAGATCAGACGAGATCGGGTGCATTCAGTGTGGTGTGGCCGTAGGCTCTAGGAATGCTAAGAATATTACTCTTATGCATTTGCATTTAGTAAGCTAAGCCATGCAGCCACTTGCAACATGATACCACGCTCATCGCTCGATCAGGCTCATTCAGGCGAGATATATAAGACTGGTGGGCCCATTCAGGACTCCTATGTCTGGTAGGATAACTTTAATTCATCCATCCTGTGTCTGTTGCAGGGAGGTGGAGAGAACAATCAACACAATAATGGTTTTCTTTCATGCCTCTTGAAGGACTCAATATTCTCTGTACTGCATTACATGTGAAAGTCGATTTATTACCCATGAACACACTACCTGTATGCTAATTCTATGTAAAAAGGTAGCTCCAGCCCTCATGATGTTGTCCAACATTTCCGCTATAAAACGGGATACAATTATTTTGGAAACATACCAAATTTGAAAAATAATTGAGAAGTTGTGCAATTACTAATCATGGAGCACAAAAAAGCCTACAGCACCTGGTATTCCCAGGCAGTCTCCCATCCAGGTACTAACTAGGCCCGACCCTGCTTAGCTTCCAAGATCGGGCGCATTCAGTGTGGTGTGGCCCTAGGTTCTGGGCCTAGTGAGTTTTGTACTTTTAAGCATCTAGTCGGCTAGACCTTGCAGTTTTGAAAGGCAATTGTGAAATGGCTCACTTCCTGAACTTGGAGCACAAAAAAGCCTACAGCACCTGGTATTCCCAGGTGGTCTCCCATCCAGGTACTAACTAGGCCCGACACTGCTTAGCTTCCGAGATCAGACGAAATCAGTGTGGTGTGTCCGTAGTCTCTGGGCCTAGTGAGTTTTGTACTTTTAAGCATCTAGTCAGCTAGACCTTGCAGTTTTGAAAGGCAATTGAGAAATGGCTCACTTCCTGAACTTGGAGCACAAAAAAGCCTACAGCACCTGGTATTCCCAGGCGGTCTCCCATCCAGGTACTAACGAGGCCCGACACTGCTTAGTTTCCGAGATCAGACGAGATCGGGCACATTCAGTGTGGTGTGGCCGTAGGCTCTGGGCCTTGTGAGTTTTGTACTTTTAAGCATCTAGTCGGCTAGACCTTGCAGTTTTAAAAGGCAATTGAGAAAGGGCTCACTTCCTGAACTTGGAGCACAAAAAAGCCTACAGCACCGGGTATTCCCAGGCAGTCTCCCATCCAGGTACTAACTAGGCCTGACACTGCTTAACTTCCGAGATCAGACGAGATCGGGTGCATTCAGTGTGGTGTGGCCGTAGGCTCTAGGAACGCTAAGAATATTACTCTTATGCATTTGCATTTAGTAAGCTAAGCCATGCAGCCACTTGCAACATGATACCACGCTCATCGCTCGATCAGGCGAGATATATAAGACTGGTGGGCCCATTCAGGACTCCTATGTCTGGTAGGATAACTTTAATTCATCCATCCTGTGTCTGTTGCAGGGAGGTGGAGAGAACAATCAACACAATAATGGGTTTCTTTCATGCCTCTTGAAGGACTCAATATTCTCTGTACTGCATTACATGTGAAAGTCGATTTATTACCCATGAACACACTACCTGTATGCTAATTCTATGTAAAAAGGTAGCTCCAGCCCTCATGATGTTGTCCAACATTTCCGCTATAAAACGGGATACAATTATTTTGGAAACATACCAAATTTGAAAAATAATTGAGAAGTTGCGCAATTACTAATCATGGAGCACAAAAAAGCCTACAGCACCTGGTATTCCCAGGCAGTCTCCCATCCAGGTACTAACTAGGCCCGACCCTGCTTAGCTTCCGAGATCGGGCGCATTCAGTGTGGTGTGGCCGTAGGCTCTGGGCCTAGTGAGTTTTGTACTTTTAAGCATCTAGTCGGCTAGACCTTGCAGTTTTGAAAGGCAATTGTGAAATGGCTCACTTCCAGAACTTGGAGCACAAAAAAGCCTACAGCACCTGGCATTCCCAGGCGGTCTCCCATCCAGGTACTAACGAGGCCCGACACTGCTTAGCTTCTGAGATCAGACGAGATCGGGCGCATTCAGTGTGGTGTGGCCGTAGGCTCTGGGCCTTGTGAGTTTTGTACTTTTAAGCATCTAGTCGGCTAGACCTTGCAGTTTTGAAAGGCAATTGAGAAATGGCTCACTTCCTGAACTTGGAGTACAAAAAAGCCTACAGCACCTGGTATTCCCAGGCGGTCTCCCATCCAGGTACTAACTAGGCCCAACACTGCTTAGCTTCTGAGATCAGACGAGATCAGGCGCATTCAGTGTGGTGTGGCCGTAGGCTCTGGGCCTAGTGAGTTTTGTACTTTTAAGCATCTAGTCGGCTAGACCTTGCAGTTTTGAAAGGCAATTGAGAAAGGGCTCACTTCCTGAACTTGGAGCACAAAAAAGCCTACAGCACCTGGTATTCCCAGGCGGTCTCCCATCCAGGTACTAACTAGGCCTAACACTGCTTAACTTCCGAGATCAGACGAGATCAGGTGCATTCAGTGTGGTGTGGCCGTAGGCTCTAGGAATGCTAAGAATATTACTCTTATGCATTTGCATTTAGTAAGCTAAGCCATGCAGCCACTTGCAACATGATACCACGCTCATCGCTCGATCAGGCTCGATCAGGCGAGATATATAAGACTGGTGGGCCCATTCAGGACTCCTATGTCTGGTAGGATAACTTTAATTCATCCATCCTGTGTCTGTTGCAGGGAGGTGGAGAGAACAATCAACACAATAATGGTTTTCTTTCATGCCTCTTGAAGGACTCAATATTCTCTGTACTGCATTACATGTGAAAGTCGATTTATTACCCATGAACACACTACCTGTATGCTAATTCTATGTAAAAAGGTAGCTCCAGCCCTCATGATGTTGTCCAACATTTCCGCTATAAAACGGGATACAATTATTTTGCAAACATACCAAATTTGAAAAATAATTGAGAAGTTGCGCAATTACTAATCATGGAGCACAAAAAAGCCTACAGCACCTGGTATTTCCAGGCAGTCTCCCATCCAGGTACTAACTAGGCCCGACCCTGCTTAGCTTCCGAGATCGGGAGCATTCAGTGTGGTGTGGCCGTAGGCTCTGGGCCTAGTGAGTTTTGTACTTTTAAGCATCTAGTCGGCTAGACCTTGCAGTTTTGAAAGGCAATTGTGAAATGGCTCACTTCCTGAACTTGGAGCACAAAAAAGCCTACAGCACCTGGTATTCCCAGGTGGTCTCCCATCCAGGTACTAACTAGGCCCGACACTGCTTAGCTTCTGAGATCAGACGAGATCAGGCACATTCAGTGTGGTGTGGCCGTAGGCTCTGAACCTAGTGAGTTTTGTACTTTTAAGCATCTAGTCGGCTAGACCTTGCAGTTTTAAAAGGCAATTGAGAAAGGGCTCACTTCCTGAACTTGGAGCACAAAAAAGCCTACAGCACCTGGTATTCCCAGGCGGTCTCCCATCCAGGTACTAACTAGGCCTGACACTGCTTAACTTCCGAGATCAGATGCATTCAGTGTGGTGTGGCCGTAGGCTCTAGGAATGCTAAGAATATTACTCTTATGCATTTGCATTTAGTAAGCTAAGCCATGCAGCCACTTGCAACATGATACCACGCTCATCGCTCGATCAGGCTCGATCAGGCGAGATATATAAGACTGGTGGGCCCATTCAGGACTCCTATGTCTGGTAGGATAACTTTAATTCATCCATCCTGTGTCTGTTGCAGGGAGGTGGAGAGAACAATCAACACAATAATGGTTTTCTTTCATGCCTCTTGAAGGACTCAATATTCTCTGTACTGCATTACATGTGAACGTCGATTTATTACCCATGAACACACTACCTGTATGCTAATTCTATGTAAAAAGGTAGCTCCAGCCCTCATGATGTTGTCCAACATTTCCGCTATAAAACGGTATACAATTATTTTGGAAACATACCAAATTTGAAAAATAATTGAGAAGTTGCGCAATTACTAATCATGGAGCACAAAAAAGCCTACAGCACCTGGTATTCCCAGGCAGTCTCCCATCCAGGTACTAACTAGGCCTGACCCTGCTTGGCTTCCGAGATCGGGCGCATTCAGTGTGGTGTGGCCGTAGGCTCTGGGCCTAGTGAGTTTTGTACTTTTAAGCATCTAGTCGGCTAGACCTTGCAGTTTTGAAAGGCAATTGTGAAATGGCTCACTTCCTGAACTTGGAGTACAAAAACGCCTACAGCACCTGGTATTCCCAGGCGGTCTCCCATCCAGGTACTAACGAGGCCCGACACTGCTTAGCTTCCGAGATCAGACGCATTCAGTGTGGTGTGGCCGTAGGCTCTGGGCCTTGTGAGTTTTGTACTTTTAAGCATCTAGTCGGCTAGACCTTGCAGTTTTGAAAGGCAATTGTGAAATGGCTCACTTCCTGAACTTGGAGCACAAAAAAGCCTACAGCACCTGGTATTCCCAGGTGGTCTCCCATCCAGGTACTAACTAGGCCCGACACTGCTTAGCTTCCGAGATCAGACGAGATCGGGCGCAATCAGTGTGGTGTGGCCCTAGGCTCTGGGCCTAGTGAGTTTTGTACTTTTAAGCATCTAGTCAGCTAGACCTTGCAGTTTTGAAAGGCAATTGAGAAATGGCTCACTTCCTGAACTTGGAGCACAAAAAAGCCTACAGCACCTGGTATTCCCAGGCAGTCTCCCATCCAGGTACTAACGAGGCCTGACACTGCTTAGCTTCCGAGATCAGACGAGATCGGGCGCATTCAGTGTGGTGTGGCCGTAAGCTCTGGGCCTTGTGAGTTTTGTACTTTTAAGCATCTAGTCGGCTAGACCTTGCAGTTTTGAAAGGCAATTGAGAAATGGCTCACTTCCTGAACTTGGAGTACAAAAAAGCCTACAGCACCTGGTATTCCCAGGTGGTCTCCCATCCAGGTATTAACTAGGCCCAACACTGCTTAGCTTCTGAGATCAGACGAGATCAGGCGCATTCAGTGTGGTGTGGCCGTAGGCTCTGGGCCTAGTGAGTTTTGTACTTTTAAGCATCTAGTCGGCTAGACCTTGCAGTTTTGAAAGGCAATTGTGAAATGGCTCACTTCCTGAACTTGGAGCACAAAAAAGCCTACAGCACCTGGTATTCCCAGGCGGTCTCCCATCCAGGTACTAACGAGGCCCGACACTGCTTAGCTTCCGAGATCAGACGAGATCGGGCGCATTCAGTGTGGTGTGGCCGTAGGCTCTGGGCCTTGTGAGTTTTGTACTTTTAAGCATCTAGTCGGCTAGACCTTGCAGTTTTGAAAGGCAATTGAGAAATGGCTCACTTCCTGAACTTGGAGTACAAAAAAGCCTACAGCACCTGGTATTCCCAGGCGGTCTCCCATCCAGGTACTAACTAGGCCCAACACTGCTTAGCTTCTGAGATCAGACGAGATCAGGCGCATTCAGTGTGGTGTGGCCGTAGGCTCTGGGCCTAGTGAGTTTTGTACTTTTAAGCATCTAGTCGGCTAGACCTTGCAGTTTTGAAAGGCAATTGAGAAAGGGCTCACTTCCTGAACTTGGAGCACAAAAAAGCCTACAGCACCTGGTATTCCCAGGCGGTCTCCCATCCAGGTACTAACTAGGCCTGACACTGCTTAACTTCCGAGATCAGACGAGATCGGGTGCATTCAGTGTGGTGTGGCCATAGGCTCTAGGAATGCTAAGAATATTACTCTTATGCATTTGCATTTAGTAAGCTAAGCCATGCAGCCACTTGCAACATGATACCACGCTCATCGCTCGATCAGGCTCGATCAGGCGAGATATATAAGACTGGTGGGCCCATTCAGGACTCCTATGTCTGGTAGGATAACTTTAATTCATCCATCCTGTGTCTGTTGCAGGGAGGTGGAGAGAACAATCAACACAATAATGGTTTTCTTTCATGCCTCTTGAAGGACTCAATATTCTTTGTACTGCATTACATGTGAAAGTCGATTTATTACCCATGAACACACTACCTGTATGCTAATTCTATGTAAAAAGGTAGCTCCAGCCCTCATGATGTTGTCCAACATTTCCGCTATAAAACGGTATACAATTATTTTGGAAACATACCAAATTTGAAAAATAATTGAGAAGTTGCGCAATTACTAATCATGGAGCACAAAAAAGCCTACAGCACCTGGTATTCCCAGGCAGTCTCCCATCCAGGTACTAACTAGGCCCGACCCTGCTTAGCTTCCGAGATCGGGCACATTCAGTGTGGTGTGGCCGTAGGCTCTGGGCCTAGTGAGTTTTGTACTTTTAAGCATCTAGTCGGCTAGACCTTGCAGTTTTGAAAGGAAATTGTGAAATGGCTCACTTCCTGAACTTGGAGCACAAAAAAGCCTACAGCACCTGGTATTCCCAGGCGGTCTCCCATCCAGGTACTAACGAGGCCCGACACTGCTTAGCTTCCGAGATCAGACGAGATTGGGCGCATTCAGTGTGGTGTGGCCGTAGGCTCTGGGCCTTGTGAGTTTTGTACTTTTAAGCATCTAGTCGGCTAGACCTTGCAGTTTTGAAAGGCAATTGAGAAATAGCTCACTTCCTGAACTTGGAGTACAAAAAAGCCTACAGCACCAGGTATTCCCAGGCGGTCTCCCATCCAGGTACTAACTAGGCCCGACACTGCTTAGCTTCTGAGATCAGACGAGATCAGGTGCATTCAGTGTGGTGTGGCCGTAGGCTCTGGGCCTAGTGAGTTTTGTACTTTTAAGCATCTAGTCGGCTAGACCTTGCAGTTTTGAAAGGCAATTGAGAAATGGCTCACTTCCTGAACTTGGAGTACAAAAAAGCCTACAGCACCTGGTATTCCCAGGCGGTCTCCCATCCAGGTACTAACTAGGCCCGACACTGCTTAGCTTCTGAGATCAGACGAGATCAGGCGCATTCAGTGTGGTGTGGCCGTAGGCTCTGGGCCTAGTGAGTTTTGTACTTTTAAGCATCTAGTCGGCTAGACCTTGCAGTTTTAAAAGGCAATTGAGAAAGGGCTCACTTCCTGAACTTGGAGCACAAAAAAACCTACAGCACCTGGTATTCCCAGGCGGTCTCCCATCCAGGTACTAACTAGGCCTGACACTGCTTAACTTCCGAGATCAGACGAGATCGGGTGCATTCAGTGTGGTGTGGCCGTAGGCTCTAGGAATGCTAAGAATATTACTCTTATGCATTTGCATTTAGTAAGCTAAGCCATGCAGCCACTTGCAACATGATACCACGCTCATCGCTCGATCAGGCTCGATCAGGCGAGATATATAAGACTGGTGGGCCCATTCAGGACTCCTATGTCTGGTAGGATAACTTTAATTCATCCATCCTGTGTCTGTTGCAGGGAGGTGGAGAGAACAATCAACACAATAATGGGTTTCTTTCATGCCTCTTGAAGGACTCAATATTCTCTGTACTGCATTACATGTGAAAGTCGATTTATTACCCATGAACACACTACCTGTATGCTAATTCTATGTAAAAAGGTAGCTCCAGCCCTCATGATGTTGTCCAACATTTCCGCTATAAAACGGGATACAATTATTTTGGAAACATACCAAATTTGAAAAATAATTGAGAAGTTGCGCAATTACTAATCATGGAGCACAAAAAAGCCTACAGCACCTGGTATTCCCAGGCAGTCTCCCATCCAGGTACTAACTAGGCCCGACCCTGCTTAGCTTCCGAGATCGGGCGCATTCAGTGTGGTGTGGCCGTAGGCTCTGGGCCTAGTGAGTTTTGTACTTTTAAGCATCTAGTCGGCTAGACCTTGCAGTTTTGAAAGGCAATTGTGAAATGGCTCACTTCCTGAACTTGGAGCACAAAAAAAGCCTACAGCACCTGGCATTCCCAGGCGGTCTCCCATCCAGGTACTAACGAGGCCCGACACTGCTTAGCTTCTGAGATCAGACGAGATCGGGCGCATTCAGTGTGGTGTGGCCGTAGGCTCTGGGCCTTGTGAGTTTTGTACTTTTAAGCATCTAGTCGGCTAGACCTTGCAGTTTTGAAAGGCAATTGAGAAATGGCTCACTTCCTGAACTTGGAGTACAAAGAAGCCTACAGCACCTGGTATTCCCAGGCGGTCTCCCATCCAGGTACTAACTAGGCCCAACACTGCTTAGCTTCTGAGATCAGACGAGATCAGGCGCATTCAGTGTGGTGTGGCCGTAGGCTCTGGGCCTAGTGAGTTTTGTACTTTTAAGCATCTAGTCGGCTAGACCTTGCAGTTTTGAAAGGCAATTGAGAAAGGGCTCACTTCCTGAACTTGGAGCACAAAAAAGCCTACAGCACCTGGTATTCCCAGGCGGTCTCCCATCCAGGTACTAACTAGGCCTAACACTGCTTAACTTCCGAGATCAGACGAGATCAGGTGCATTCAGTGTGGTGTGGCCGTAGGCTCTAGGAATGCTAAGAATATTACTCTTATGCATTTGCATTTAGTAAGCTAAGCCATGCAGCCACTTGCAACATGATACCACGCTCATCGCTCGATCAGGCTCGATCAGGCGAGATATATAAGACTGGTGGGCCCATTCAGGACTCCTATGTCTGGTAGGATAACTTTAATTCATCCATCCTGTGTCTGTTGCAGGGAGGTGGAGAGAACAATCAACACAATAATGGTTTTCTTTCATGCCTCTTGAAGGACTCAATATTCTCTGTACTGCATTACATGTGAAAGTCGATTTATTACCCATGAACACACTACCTGTATGCTAATTCTATGTAAAAAGGTAGCTCCAGCCCTCATGATGTTGTCCAACATTTCCGCTATAAAACGGGATACAATTATTTTGGAAACATACCAAATTTGAAAAATAATTGAGAAGTTGCGCAATTACTAATCATGGAGCACAAAAAAGCCTACAGCACCTGGTATTTCCAGGCAGTCTCCCATCCAGGTACTAACTAGGCCCGACCCTGCTTAGCTTCCGAGATCGGGCGCATTCAGTGTGGTGTGGCCGTAGGCTCTGGGCCTAGTGAGTTTTGTACTTTTAAGCATCTAGTCGGCTAGACCTTGCAGTTTTGAAAGGCAATTGTGAAATGGCTCACTTCCTGAACTTGGAGCACAAAAAAGCCTACAGCACCTGGTATTCCCAGGTGGTCTCCCATCCAGGTACTAACTAGGCCCGACACTGCTTAGCTTCTGAGATCAGACGAGATCAGGCACATTCAGTGTGGTGTGGCCGTAGGCTCTGAACCTAGTGAGTTTTGTACTTTTAAGCATCTAGTCGGCTAGACCTTGCAGTTTTAAAAGGCAATTGAGAAAGGGCTCACTTCCTGAACTTGGAGCACAAAAAAGCCTACAGCACCTGGTATTCCCAGGCGGTCTCCCATCCAGGTACTAACTAGGCCTGACACTGCTTAACTTCCGAGATCAGATGCATTCAGTGTGGTGTGGCCGTAGGCTCTAGGAATGCTAAGAATATTACTCTTATGCATTTGCATTTAGTAAGCTAAGCCATGCAGCCACTTGCAACATGATACCACGCTCATCGCTCGATCAGGCTCGATCAGGCGAGATATATAAGACTGGTGGGCCCATTCAGGACTCCTATGTCTGGTAGGATAACTTTAATTCATCCATCCTGTGTCTGTTGCAGGGAGGTGGAGAGAACAATCAACAAAATAATGGTTTTCTTTCATGCCTCTTGAAGGACTCAATATTCTCTGTACTGCATTACATGTGAACGTCGATTTATTACCCATGAACACACTACCTGTATGCTAATTCTATGTAAAAAGGTAGCTCCAGCCCTCATGATGTTGTCCAACATTTCCGCTATAAAACGGTATACAATTATTTTGGAAACATACCAAATTTGAAAAATAATTGAGAAGTTGCGCAATTACTAATCATGGAGCACAAAAAAGCCTACAGCACCTGGTATTCCCAGGCAGTCTCCCATCCAGGTACTAACTAGGCCCGACCCTGCTTAGCTTCCGAGATCGGGCGCATTCAGTGTGGTGTGGCCGTAGGCTCTGGGCCTAGTGAGTTTTGTACTTTTAAGCATCTAGTCGGCTAGACCTTGCAGTTTTGAAAGGCAATTGTGAAATGGCTCACTTCCTGAACTTGGAGTACAAAAACGCCTACAGCACCTGGTATTCCCAGGCGGTCTCCCATCCAGGTACTAACGAGGCCCAACACTGCTTAGCTTCCGAGATCAGACGCATTCAGTGTGGTGTGGCCGTAGGCTCTGGGCCTTGTGAGGTTTGTACTTTTAAGCATCTAGTCGGCTAGACCTTGCAGTTTTGAAATGGCTCACTTCCTGAACTTGGAGCACAAAAAAGCCTACAGCACCTGGTATTCCCAGGTGGTCTCCCATCCAGGTACTAACTAGGCCCGACACTGCTTAGCTTCCGAGATCAGACGAGATTGGGCGCAATCAGTGTGGTGTGGCCGTAGGCTCTGGGCCTAGTGAGTTTTGTACTTTTAAGCATCTAGTCAGCTAGACCTTGCAGTTTTGAAAGGCAATTGAGAAATGGCTCACTTCCTGAACTTGGAGCACAAAAAAGCCTACAGCACCTGGTATTCCCAGGCGGTCTCCCATCCAGGTACTAACGAGGCCTGACACTGCTTAGCTTCCGAGATCAGACGAGATCGGGCGCATTCAGTGTGGTGTGGCCGTAAGCTCTGGGCCTTGTGAGTTTTGTACTTTTAAGCATCTAGTCGGCTAGACCTTGCAGTTTTGAAAGGCAATTGAGAAATGGCTCACTTCCTGAACTTGGAGTACAAAAAAGCCTACAGCACCTGGTATTCCCAGGTGGTCTCCCATCCAGGTACTAACTAGGCCCGACACTGCTTAGCTTCCGAGATCAGACGAGATCGGGCGCAATCAGTGTGGTGTGGCCGTAGGCTCTGGGCCTAGTGAGTTTTGTACTTTTAAGCATCTAGTCAGCTAGACCTTGCAGTTTTGAAAGGCAATTGAGAAATGGCTCACTTCCTGAACTTGGAGCACAAAAAAGCCTACAGCACCTGGTATTCCCAGGCGGTCTCCCATCCAGGTACTAACGAGGCCTGACACTGCTTAGCTTCCGAGATCAGACGAGATCGGGCGCATTCAGTGTGGTGTGGCCGTAAGCTCTGGGCCTTGTGAGTTTTGTACTTTTAAGCATCTAGTCGGCTAGACCTTGCAGTTTTGAAAGGCAATTGAGAAATGGCTCACTTCCTGAACTTGGAGTACAAAAAAGCCTACAGCACCTGGTATTCCCAGGTAGTCTCCCATCCAGGTATTAACTAGGCCCGACACTGCTTAGCTTCTGAGATCAGACGAGATCAGGCGCATTCAGTGTGGTGTGGCCGTAGGCTCTGGGCCTAGTGAGTTTTGTACTTTTAAGCATCTAGTCGGCTAGACCTTGCAGTTTTAAAAGGCAATTGAGAAAGGGCTCACTTCCTGAACTTGGAGCACAAAAAAGCCTACAGCACCTGGTATTCCCAGGCGGTCTCCCATCCAGGTACTAACTAGGCCTGACACTGCTTAACTTCCGAGATCAGACGAGATCAGGTGCATTCAGTGTGGTGTGGCCGTAGGCTCTAGAAATGCTAAGAATATTACTCTTATGCATTTGCATTTAGTAAGCTAAGCCATGCAGCCACTTGCAACATGATACCACGCTCATCGCTCGATCAGGCTCGATCAGGCGAGATATATAAGACTGGTGGGCCCATTCAGGACTCCTATGTCTGGTAGGATAACTTTAATTCATCCATCCTGTGTCTGTTGCAGGGAGGTGGAGAGAACAATCAACACAATAATGGGTTTCTTTCATGCCTCTTGAAGGACTCAATATTCTCTGTACTGCATTACATGTGAAAGTCGATTTATTACCCATGAACACACTACCTGTATGCTAATTCTATGTAAAAAGGTAGCTCCAGCCCTCATGATGTTGTCCAACATTTCCGCTATAAAACGGGATACAATTATTTTGGAAACATACCAAATTTGAAAAATAATTGAGAAGTTGTGCAATTACTAATCATGGAGCACAAAAAAGCCTACAGCACCTGGTATTCCCAGGCAGTCTCCCATCCACGTACTAACTAGGCCCGACCCTGCTTAGCTTCCGAGATCGGGCGCATTCAGTGTGGTGTGGCCGTAGGCTCTGGGCCTAGTGAGTTTTGTACTTTTAAGCATCTAGTCGGCTAGACCTTGCAGTTTTGAAAGGCAATTGTGAAATGGCTCACTTCCTGAACTTGGAGCACAAAAAAGCCTACAGCACCTGGTATTCCCAGGTGGTCTCCCATCCAGGTACTAACTAGGCCCGACACTGCTTAGCTTCCGAGATCAGACGAGATTGGGCGCAATCAGTGTGGTGTGGCCGTAGGCTCTGGGCCTTGTGAGTTTTGTACTTTTAAGCATCTAGTCGGCTAGACCTTGCAGTTTTAAAAGGCAATTGAGAAATGGCTCACTTCCTGAACTTGGAGTACAAAGAAGCCTACAGCACCTGGTATTCCCAGGCGGTCTCCCATCCAGGTACTAACTAGGCCCAACACTGCTTAGCTTCTGAGATCAGACGAGATCAGGCGCATTCAGTGTGGTGTGGCCGTAGGCTCTGGGCCTAGTGAGTTTTGTACTTTTAAGCATCTAGTCGGCTAGACCTTGCAGTTTTGAAAGGCAATTGAGAAAGGGCTCACTTCCTGAACTTGGAGCACAAAAAAGCCTACAGCACCTGGTATTCCCAGGCGGTCTCCCATCCAGGTACTAACTAGGCCTAACACTGCTTAACTTCCGAGATCAGACGAGATCAGGTGCATTCAGTGTGGTGTGGCCGTAGGCTCTAGGAATGCTAAGAATATTACTCTTATGCATTTGCATTTAGTAAGCTAAGCCATGCAGCCACTTGCAACATGATACCACGCTCATCGCTCGATCAGGCTCGATCAGGCGAGATATATAAGACTGGTGGGCCCATTCAGGACTCCTATGTCTGGTAGGATAACTTTAATTCATCCATCCTGTGTCTGTTGCAGGGAGGTGGAGAGAACAATCAACACAATAATGGTTTTCTTTCATGCCTCTTGAAGGACTCAATATTCTCTGTACTGCATTACATGTGAAAGTCGATTTATTACCCATGAACACACTACCTGTATGCTAATTCTATGTAAAAAGGTAGCTCCAGCCCTCATGATGTTGTCCAACATTTCCGCTATAAAACGGGATACAATTATTTTGGAAACATACCAAATTTGAAAAATAATTGAGAAGTTGCGCAATTACTAATCATGGAGCACAAAAAAAGCCTACAGCACCTGGTATTTCCAGGCAGTCTCCCATCCAGGTACTAACTAGGCCCGACCCTGCTTAGCTTCCGAGATCGGGCGCATTCAGTGTGGTGTGGCCGTAGGCTCTGGGCCTAGTGAGTTTTGTACTTTTAAGCATCTAGTCGGCTAGACCTTGCAGTTTTGAAAGGCAATTGTGAAATGGCTCACTTCCTGAACTTGGAGCACAAAAAAGCCTACAGCACCTGGTATTCCCAGGTGGTCTCCCATCCAGGTACTAACTAGGCCCGACACTGCTTAGCTTCCGAGATCAGACGAGATTGGGCGCAATCAGTGTGGTGTGTCCGTAGTCTCTGGGCCTAGTGAGTTTTGTACTTTTAAGCATCTAGTCAGCTAGACCTTGCAGTTTTGAAAGGCAATTGAGAAATGGCTCACTTCCTGAACTTGGAGCACAAAAAAGCCTACAGCACCTGGTATTCCCAGGCGGTCTCCCATCCAGGTACTAACGAGGCCCGACACTGCTTAGCTTCCGAGATCAGACGAGATCGGGCACATTCAGTGTGGTGTGGCCGTATGCTCTGGGTCTTGTGAGTTTTGTACTTTTAAGCATCTAGTCGGCTAGACCTTGCAGTTTTAAAAGGCAATTGAGAAAGGGCTCACTTCCTGAACTTGGAGCACAAAAAAGCCTACAGCACCTGGTATTCCCAGGCAGTCTCCCATCCAGGTACTAACTAGGCCTGACACTGCTTAACTTCCGAGATCAGACGAGATCGGGTGCATTCAGTGTGGTGTGGCCGTAGGCTCTAGGAATGCTAAGAATATTACTCTTATGCATTTGCATTTAGTAAGCTAAGCCATGCAGCCACTTGCAACATGATACCACGCTCATCGCTCGATCAGGCTCGATCAGGCGAGATATATAAGACTGGTGGGCCCATTCAGGACTCCTATGTCTGGTAGGATAACTTTAATTCATCCATCCTGTGTCTGTTGCAGGGAGGTGGAGAGAACAATCAACACAATAATGGTTTTCTTTCATGCCTCTTGAAGGACTCAATATTCTCTGTACTGCATTACATGTGAAAGTCGATTTATTACCCATGAACACACTACCTGTATGCTAATTCTATGTAAAAAGGTAGCTCCAGCCCTCATGATGTTGTCCAACATTTCCGCTATAAAACGGGATACAATTATTTTGGAAACATACCAAATTTGAAAAATAATTGAGAAGTTGCGCAATTACTAATCATGGAGCACAAAAGAGCCTACAGCACCTGGTATTCCCAGGCAGTCTCCCATCCAGGTACTAACGAGGCCCTACACTGCTTAGCTTCCGAGATCAGACGCATTCAGTGTGGTGTGGCCGTAGGCTCTGGGCCTTGTGAGTTTTGTACTTTTAAGCATCTAGTCGGCTAGACCTTGCAGTTTTGAAAGGCAATTGTGAAATGGCTCACTTCCTGAACTTGGAGCACAAAAAAGCCTACAGCATCTGGTATTCCCAGGCGGTCTCCCATCCAGGTACTAACAAGGCCCGACACTGCTTAGCTTCCGAGATCAGACGAGATCGGGCGCATTCAGTGTGGTGTGGCCGTAGGCTCTGGGCCTTGTGAGTTTTGTACTTTTAAGCATCTAGTCGGCTAGACCTTGCAGTTTTGAAAGGCAATTGAGAAATGGCTCACTTCCTGAACTTGGAGTACAAAAAAGCCTACAGCACCTGGTATTCCCAGGCGGTCTCCCATCCAGGTACTAACTAGGCCCGACACTGCTTAGCTTCTGAGATCAGACGAGATCAGGCGCATTCAGTGTGGTGTGGCCTTAGGCTCTGGGCCTAGTGAGTTTTGTACTTTTAAGCATCTAGTCGGCTAGACCTTGCAGTTTTAAAAGGCAATTGAGAAAGGGCTCACTTCCTGAACTTGGAGCACAAAAAAGCCTACAGCACCTGGTATTCCCAGGCGGTCTCCCATCCAGGTACTAACTAGGCCTGACACTGCTTAACTTCCGAGATCAGACGAGATCGGGTGCATTCAGTGTGGTGTGGCCGTAGGCTCTAGGAATGCTAAGAATATTACTCTTATGCATTTGCATTTAGTAAGCTAAGCCATGCAGCCACTTGCAACATGATACCACGCTCATCGCTCGATCAGGCTCGATCAGGCGAGATATATAAGACTGGTGGGCCCATTCAGGACTCCTATGTCTGGTAGGATAACTTTAATTCATCCATCCTGTGTCTGTTACAGGGAGGTGGAGAGAACAATCAACACAATAATGGGTTTCTTTCATGCCTCTTGAAGGACTCAATATTCTCTGTACTGCATTACATGTGAAAGTCGATTTATTACCCATGAACACACTACCTGTATGCTAATTCTATGTAAAAAGGTAGCTCCAGCCCTCATGATGTTGTCCAACATTTCCGCTATAAAACGGG
The DNA here is from genome assembly GCF_040938575.1 of Ambystoma mexicanum. Classification (NCBI taxonomy): domain Eukaryota; kingdom Metazoa; phylum Chordata; class Amphibia; order Caudata; family Ambystomatidae; genus Ambystoma; species Ambystoma mexicanum. Next base: position 844,641,442 of record NC_090927.1, read on the forward strand.
ATACAATTATTTTGGAAACATACCAAATTTGAAAAATAATTGAGAAGTTGCGCAATTACTAATCATGGAGCACAAAAAAGCCTACAGCACCTGGTATTCCCAGGCAGTTTCCCATCCAGGTACTAACTAGGCCCGACCCTGCTTAGCTTTCGAGATCGGGCGCATTCAGTGTGGTGTGGCCGTAGGCTCTGAGCCTAGTGAGTTTTGTACTTTTAAGCATCTAGTCGGCTAGACCTTGCAGTTTTGAAAGGCAATTGTGAAATGGCTCACTTCCTGAACTTGGAGTACAAAAAAGCCTACAGCACCTGGTATTCCCAGGTGGTCTCCCATCCAGGTACTAACTAGGCCCGACACTGCTTAGCTTCCGAGATCAGACGAGATCGGGCGCAATCAGTGTGGTGTGGCCGTAGGCTCTGGGCCTAGTGAGTTTTGTACTTTTAAGCATCTAGTCAGCTAGACCTTGCAGTTTTGAAAGGCAATTGAGAAATGGCTCACTTCCTGAACTTGGAGCACAAAAAAGCCTACAGCACCTGGTATTCCCAGGCGGTCTCCCATCCAGGTACTAACGAGGCCCGACACTGCTTAGCTTCCGAGATCAGACGAGATGGGGCGCATTCAGTGTGGTGTGGCCGCAGGCTCTGGGCCTTGTGAGTTTTGTACTTTTAAGCATCTAGTCAGCTAGACCTTGCAGTTTTGAAAGGCAATTGAGAAATGGCTCACTTCCTGAACTTGGAGCACAAAAAAGCCTACAGCACCTGGTATTCCCAGGCGGTCTCCCATCCAGGTACTAACGAGGCCCGACACTGCTTAGCTTCCGAGATCAGACGAGATCAGGCGCATTCAGTGTGGTGTGGCCGTAGGCTCTGGGCCTTGTGAGTTTTGTACTTTTAAGCATCTAGTCGGCTAGACCTTGCAGTTTTAAAAGGCAATTGAGAAAGGGCTCACTTCCTGAACTTGGAGCACAAAAAAGCCTACAGCACCTGGTATTCCCAGGCGGTCTCCCATCCAGGTACTAACTAGGCCTGACACTGCTTAACTTCCAAGATCAGACGAGATCGGGTGCATTCAGTGTGGTGTGGCCGTAGGCTCTAGGAATGCTAAGAATATTACTCTTATGCATTTGCATTTAGTAAGCTAAGCCATGCAGCCACTTGCAACATGATACCACGCTCATCGCTCGATCAGGCTCGATCAGGCGAGATATATAAGACTGGTGGGCCCATTCAGGACTCCTATGTCTGGTAGGATAACTTTAATTCATCCATCCTGTGTCTGTTGCAGGGAGGTGGAGAGAACAATCAACACAATAATGGGTTTCTTTCATGCCTCTTGAAGGACTCAATATTCTCTGTACTGCATTACATGTGAAAGTCGATTTATTACCCATGAACACACTACCTGTATGCTAATTCTATGTAAAAAGGTAGCTCCAGCCCTCATGATGTTGTCCAACATTTCCGCTATAAAACGGGATACAATTATTTTGGAAACATACCAAATTTGAAAAATAATTGAGAAGTTGCGCAATTACTAATCATGGAGCACAAAAAAGCCTACAGCACCTGGTATTCCCAGGCAGTCTCCCATCCAGGTACTAACTAGGCCCGACCCTGCTTAGCTTCCGAGATCGGGCGCATTCAGTGTGGTGTGGCCGTAGGCTCTGGGACTAGTGAGTTTTGTACTTTTAAGCATCTAGTCGGCTAGACCTTGCAGTTTTGAAAGGCAATTGTGAAATGGCTCACTTCCTGAACTTGGAGCACAAAAAAGCCTACAGCACCTGGTATTCCCAGGTGGTCTCCCATCCAGGTACTAACTAGGCCCGACACTGCTTAGCTTCTGAGATCAGACGAGATCAGGCGCATTCAGTGTGGTGTGGCCGTAGGCTCTGGGCCTAGTGAGTTTTGTACTTTTAAGCATCTAGTCGGCTAGACCTTGCAGTTTTAAAAGGCAATTGAGAAAGGGCTCACTTCCTGAACTTGGAGCACAAAAAAGCCTACAGCACCTGGTATTCCCAGGCGGCCTCCCATCCAGGTACTAACTAGGCCTGACACTGCTTAACTTCCGAGATCAGACGAGATCGGGTGCATTCAGTGTGGTGTGGCCGTAGGCTCTAGGAATGCTAAGAATATTACTCTTATGCATTTGCATTTAGTAAGCTAAGCCATGCAGCAACTTGCAACATGATACCACGCTCATCGCTCGATCAGGCTCATTCAGGCGAGATATATAAGACTGGTGGGCCCATTCAGGACTCCTATGTCTGGTAGGATAACTTTAATTCATCCATCCTGTGTCTGTTGCAGGGAGGTGGAGAGAACAATCAACACAGTAATGGTTTTCTTTCATGCCTCTTGTAGGACTCAATATTATCTGTACTGCATTACATGTGAAAGTCGATTTATTACCCATGAACACACTACCTGTATGCTAATTCTATGTAAAAAGGTAGCTCCAGCCCTCATGATGTTGTCCAACATTTCCGCTATAAAACGGGATACAATTATTTTGGAAACATACCAAATTTGAAAAATAATTGAGAAGTTGCGCAATTACTAATCATGGAGCACAAAAAAGCCTACAGCACCTGGTATTCCCAGGCAGTCTCCCATCCAGGTACTAACTAGGCCCGACCCTGCTTAGCTTCCGAGATCGGGCGCATTCAGTGTGGTGTGGCCGTAGGCTCTGGGACTAGTGAGTTTTGTACTTTTAAGCATCTAGTCGGCTAGACCTTGCAGTTTTGAAAGGCAATTGTGAAATGGCTCACTTCCTGAACTTGGAGCACAAAAAAGCCTACAGCACCTGGTATTCCCAGGTGGTCTCCCATCCAGGTACTAACTAGGCCCGACACTGCTTAGCTTCTGAGATCAGACGAGATCAGGCGCATTCAGTGTGGTGTGGCCGTAGGCTCTGGGCCTAGTGAGTTTTGTACTTTTAAGCATCTAGTCGGCTAGACCTTGCAGTTTTAAAAGGCAATTGAGAAAGGGCTCACTTCCTGAACTTGGAGCACAAAAAAGCCTACAGCACCTGGTATTCCCAGGCGGTCTCCCATCCAGGTACTAACTAGGCCTGACACTGCTTAACTTCCGAGATCAGACGAGATCGGGTGCATTCAGTGTGGTGTGGCCGTAGGCTCTAGGAATGCTAAGAATATTACTCTTATGCATTTGCATTTAGTAAGCTAAGCCATGCAGCCACTTGCAACATGATACCACGCTCATCGCTCGATCAGGCTCGATCAGGCGAGATATATAAGACTGGTGGGCCCATTCAGGACTCCTATGTCTGGTAGGATAACTTTAATTCATCCATCCTGTGTCTGTTGCAGGGAGGTGGCGAGAACAATCAACACAATAATGGTTTTCTTTCATGCCTCTTGAAGGACTCAATATTCTCTGTACTGCATTACATGTGAAAGTCGATTTATTACCCATGAACACACTACCTGTATGCTAATTCTATGTAAAAAGGTAGCTCCAGCCCTCATGATGTTGTCCAACATTTCCGCTATAAAACGGGATACAATTATTTTGGAAACATACCAAATTTGAAAAATAATTGAGAAGTTGCGCAATTACTAATCATGGAGCACAAAAAAGCCTACAGCACCTGGTATTCCCAGGCAGTCTCCCATCCAGGTACTAACGAGGCCCTACACTGCTTAGCTTCCGAGATCAGACGCATTCAGTGTGGTGTGGCCGTAGGCTCTGGGCCTTGTGAGTTTTGTACTTTTAAGCATCTAGTCGGCTAGACCTTGCAGTTTTGAAAGGCAATTGTGAAATGGCTCACTTCCTGAACTTGGAGCACAAAAAAGCCTACAGCACCTGGTATTCCCAGGCGGTCTCCCATCCAGGTACTAACTAGGCCTGACACTGCTTAACTTCCAAGATCAGACGAGATCGGGTGCATTCAGTGTGGTGTGACCGTAGGCTCTAGGAATGCTAAGAATATTACTCTTATGCATTTGCATTTAGTAAGCTAAGCCATGCAGCCACTTGCAACATGATACCACGCTCATCGCTCGATCAGGCTCGATCAGGCGAGATATATAAGACTGGTGGGCCCATTCAGGACTCCTATGTCTGGTAGGATAACTTTAATTCATCCATCCTGTGTCTGTTGCAGGGAGGTGGAGAGAACAATCAACACAATAATGGTTTTCTTTCATGCCTCTTGAAGGACTCAATATTCTCTGTACTGCATTACATGTGAAAGTCGATTTATTACCCATGAACACACTACCTGTATGCTAATTCTATGTAAAAAGGTAGCTCCAGCCCTCATGATGTTGTCCAACATTTCCGCTATAAAACGGTATACAATTATTTTGGAAACATACCAAATTTGAAAAATAATTGAGAAGTTGCGCAATTACTAATCATGGAGCACAAAAAAGCCTACAGCACCTGGTATTCCCAGGCAGTCTCCCATCCAGGTACTAACTAGGCCCGACCCTGCTTAGCTTCCGAGATCGGGCGCATTCAGTGTGGTGTGGCCGTAGGCTCTGGGCCTAGTGAGTTTTGTACTTTTAAGCATCTAGTCGGCTAGACCTTGCAGTTTTGAAAGGCAATTGTGAAATGGCTCACTTCCTGAACTTGGAGTACAAAAACGCCTACAGCACCTGGTATTCCCAGGCGGTCTCCCATCCAGGTACTATCGAGGCCCGACACTGCTTAGCTTCCGAGATCAGACGCATTCAGTGTGGTGTGGCCGTAGGCTCTGGGCCTTGTGAGTTTTGTACTTTTAAGCATCTAGTCGGCTAGACCTTGCAGTTTTGAAAGGCAATTGTGAAATGGCTCACTTCCTGAACTTGGAGCACAAAAAAGCCTACAGCACCTGGTATTCCCAGGTGGTCTCCCATCCAGGTACTAACTAGGCCCGACACTGCTTAGCTTCCGAGATCAGACGAGATCGGGCGCAATCAGTGTGGTGTGGCCGTAGGCTCTGGGCCTAGTGAGTTTTGTACTTTTAAGCATCTAGTCAGCTAGACCTTGCAGTTTTGAAAGGCAATTGAGAAATGGCTCACTTCCTGAACTTGGAGCACAAAAAAGCCTACAGCACCTGGTATTCCCAGGCGGTCTCCCATCCAGGTACTAACGAGGCCTGACACTGCTTAGCTTCCGAGATCAGACGAGATCGGGCGCATTCAGTGTGGTGTGGCCGTAGGCTCTGGGCCTTGTGAGTTTTGTACTTTTAAGCATCTAGTCGGCTAGACCTTGCAGTTTTGAAAGGCAATTGAGAAATGGCTCACTTCCTGAACTTGGAGTACAAAAAAGCCTACAGCACCTGGTATTCCCAGGCGGTCTCCCATCCGGGTATTAACTAGGCCCGACACTGCTTAGCTTCTGAGATCAGACGAGATCAGGCGCATTCAGTGTGGTGTGGCCGTAGGCTCTGGGCCTAGTGAGTTTTGTACTTTTAAGCATCTAGTCGGCTAGACCTTGCAGTTTTAAAAGGCAATTGAGAAAGGGCTCACTTCCTGAACTTGGAGCACAAAAAAGCCTACAGCACCTGGTATTCCCAGGCGGTCTCCCATCCAGGTACTAACTAGGCCTGACACTGCTTAACTTCCGAGATCAGACGAGATCGGGTGCATTCAGTGTGGTGTGGCCGTAGGCTCTAGGAATGCTAAGAATATTACTCTTATGCATTTGCATTTAGTAAGCTAAGCCATGCAGCCACTTGCAACATGATACCACGCTCATCGCTCGATCAGGCTCGATCAGGCGAGATATATAAGACTGGTGGGCCCATTCAGGACTCCTATGTCTGGTAGGATAACTTTAATTCATCCATCCTGTGTCTGTTGCAGGGAGGTGGAGAGAACAATCAACACAATAATGGGTTTCTTTCATGCCTCTTGAAGGACTCAATATTCTCTGTACTGCATTACATGTGAAAGTCGATTTATTACCCATGAACACACTACCTGTATGCTAATTCTATGTAAAAAGGTAGCTCCAGCCCTCATGATGTTGTCCAACATTTCCGCTATAAAACGGGATACAATTATTTTGGAAACATACCAAATTTGAAAAATAATTGAGAAGTTGTGCAATTACTAATCATGGAACACAAAAAAGCCTACAGCACCTGGTATTCCCAGGCAGTCTCCCATCCACGTACTAAAAAGGCCCGACCCTGCTTAGCTTCCGAGATCGGGCGCATTCAGTGTGGTGTGGCCGTAGGCTCTGGGCCTAGTGAGTTTAGTTTTGTACTTTTAAGCATCTAGTCGGCTAGACCTTGCAGTTTTGAAAGGCAATTGTGAAATGGCTCACTTCCTGAACTTGGAGCACAAAAAAGCCTACAGCACCTGGTATTCCCAGGTGGTCTCCCATCCAGGTACTAACTAGGCCCGACACTGCTTAGCTTCCGAGATCAGACGAGATCGGGCGCAATCAGTGTGGTGTGTCCGTAGTCTCTGGGCCTAGTGAGTTTTGTACTTTTAAGCATCTAGTCAGCTAGACCTTGCAGTTTTGAAAGGCAATTGAGAAATGGCTCACTTCCTGAACTTGGAGCACAAAAAAGCCTACAGCACCTGGTATTCCCAGGCGGTCTCCAATCCAGGTACTAACGAGGCCCGACACTGCTTAGCTTCCGAGATCAGATGAGATCGGGCACATTCAGTGTGGTGTGGCCGTAGGCTCTGGGCCTTGTGAGTTTTGTACTTTTAAGCATCTAGTCGGCTAGACCTTGCAGTTTTAAAAGGCAATTGAGAAAGGGCTCACTTCCTGAACTTGGAGCACAAAAAAGCCTACAGCACCTGGTATTCCCAGGCAGTCTCCCATCCAGGTACTAACTAGGCCTGACACTGCTTAACTTCCAAGATCAGACGAGATCGGGTGCATTCAGTGTGGTGTGGCCGTAGGCTCTAGGAATGCTAAGAATATTACTCTTATGCATTTGCATTTAGTAAGCTAAGCCATGCAGCCACTTGCAACATGATACCACGCTCATCGCTCGATCAGGCTCGATCAGGCGAGATATATAAGACTGGTGGGCCCATTCAGGACTCCTATGTCTGGTAGGATAACTTTAATTCATCCATCCTGTGTCTGTTGCAGGGAGGTGGAGAGAACAATCAACACAATAATGGTTTTCTTTCATGCCTCTTGAAGGACTCAATATTCTCTGTACTGCATTACATGTGAAAGTCGATTTATTACCCATGAACACACTACCTGTATGCTAATTCTATGTAAAAAGGTAGCTCCAGCCCTCATGATGTTGTCCAACATTTCCGCTATAAAACGGGATACAATTATTTTGGAAACATACCAAATTTGAAAAATAATTGAGAAGTTGCGCAATTACTAATCATGGAGCACAAAAAAGCCTACAGCACCTGGTATTCCCAGGCAGTCTCCCATCCAGGTACTAACTAGGCCCGACCCTGTTTAGCTTCCGAGATCGGGCGCATTCAGTGTGGTGTGGCCGTAGGCTCTGGGCCTAGAGAGTTTTGTACTTTTAAGCATCTAGTCGGCTAGACCTTGCAGTTTTGAAAGGCAATTGTGAAATAGGCTCACTTCCTGAACTTGGAGCACAAAAAAGCCTACAGCACCTGGTATTCCCAGGCGGTCTCCCATCCAGGTACTAACGAGGCCCTACACTGCTTAGCTTCCGAGATCAGACGAGATCGGGCGCATTCAGTGTGGTGTGGCCGTAGGCTCTGGGCCTTGTGAGTTTTGTACTTTTAAGCATCTAGTCGGCTAGACCTTGCAGTTTTGAAAGGCAATTGAGAAATGGCTCACTTCCTGAACTTGGAGTACAAAAAAGCCTACAGCACCTGGTATTCCCAGGCGGTCTCCCATCCAGGTACTAACTAGGCCCGACACTGCTTAGCTTCTGAGATCAGACGAGATCAGGCGCATTCAGTGTGGTGTGGCCGTAGGCTCTGGGCCTAGTGAGTTTTGTACTTTTAAGCATCTAGTCGGCTAGACCTTGCAGTTTTGAAAGGCAATTGTGAAATGGCTCACTTCCTGAACTTGGAGCACAAAAAAGCCTACAGCACCTGGTATTCCCAGGTGGTCTCCCATCCAGGTACTAACTAGGCCTGACACTGCTTAGCTTCTGAGATCAGACGAGATCAGGCGCATTCAGTGTGGTGTGGCCGTAGGCTCTGGGCCTAGTGAGTTTTGTACTTTTAAGCATCTAGTCGGCTAGACCTTGCAGTTTTAAAAGGCAATTGAGAAAGGCCTCACTTCCTGAACTTGGAGCACAAAAAAGCCTACAGCACCTGGTATTCCCAGGCCTTCTCCCATCCAGGTATTAACTAGGCCTGACACTGCTTAACTTCCTAGATCAGACGAGATCGGGTGCATTCAGTGTGGTGTGGCCGTAGGCTCTAGGAATGCTAAGAATATTACTCTTATGCATTTGCATTTAGTAAGCTAAGCCATGCAGCCACTTGCAACATGATACCACGCTCATCGCTCGATCAGGCTCGATCAGGCGAGATATATAAGACTGGTGGGCCCATTCAGGACTCCTATGTCTGGTAGGATAACTTTAATTCATCCATCCTGTGTCTGTTGCAGGGAGGTGGAGAGAACAATCAACACAATAATGGTTTTCTTTCATGCCTCTTGAAGGACTCAATATTCTCTGTACTGCATTACATGTGAAAGTCGATTTATTACCCATGAACACACTACCTGTATGCTAATTCTATGTAAAAAGGTAGCTCCAGCCCTCATGATGTTGTCCAACATTTCCGCTATAAAACGGGATACAATTATTTTGGAAACATACCAAATTTGAAAAATAATTGAGAAGTTGCGCAATTACTAATCATGGAGCACAAAAAAGCCTACAGCACCTGGTATTCCCAGGCAGTCTCCCATCCAGGTACTAACGAGGCCCTACACTGCTTAGCTTCCGAGATCAGACGCATTCAGTGTGGTGTGGCCGTAGGCTCTGGGCCTAGAGAGTTTTGTACTTTTAAGCATCTAGTCGGCTAGACCTTGCAGTTTTGAAAGGCAATTGTGAAATGGCTCACTTCCTGAACTTGGAGCACAAAAAAGCCTACAGCACCGGGTATTCCCAGGCGGTCTCCCATCCAGGTACTAACAAGGCCCGACACTGCTTAGCTTCCGAGATCAGACGAGATCGGGCGCATTCAGTGTGGTGTGGCCGTAGGCTCTGGGCCTTGTGAGTTTTGTACTTTTAAGCATCTAGTCGGCTAGACCTTGCAGTTTTGAAAGGCAATTGAGAAATGGCTCACTTCCTGAACTTGGAGTACAAAAAAGCCTACAGCACCTGGTATTCCCAGGCGGTCTCCCATCCAGGTACTAACTAGGCCCGACACTGCTTAGCTTCTGAGATCAGACGAGATCAGGCGCATTCAGTGTGGTGTGGCCTTAGGCTCTGGGCCTAGTGAGTTTTGTACTTTTAAGCATCTAGTCGGCTAGACCTTGCAGTTTTAAAAGGCAATTGAGAAAGGGCTCACTTCCTGAACTTGGAGCACAAAAAAGCCTACAGCACCTGGTATTCCCAGGCGGTCTCCCATCCAGGTACTAACTAGGCCTGACACTGCTTAACTTCCGAGATCAGACGAGATCGGGTGCATTCAGTGTGGTGTGGCCGTAGGCTCTAGGAATGCTAAGAATATTACTCTTATGCATTTGCATTTAGTAAGCTAAGCCATGCAGCCACTTGCAACATGATACCACGCTCATCGCTCGATCAGGCTCGATCAGGCGAGATATATAAGACTGGTGGGCCCATTCAGGACTCCTATGTCTGGTAGGATAACTTTAATTCATCCATCCTGTGTCTGTTGCAGGGAGGTGGAGAGAACAATCACCACAATAATGGGTTTCTTTCATGCCTCTTGAAGGACTCAATATTCTCTGTACTGCATTACATGTGAAAGTCGATTTATTACCCATGAACACACTACCTGTATGCTAATTCTATGTAAAAAGGTAGCTCCAGCCCTCATGATGTTGTCCAACATTTCCGCTATAAAACGGGATACAATTATTTTGGAAACATACCAAATTTGAAAAATAATTGAGAAGTTGCGCAATTACTAATCATGGAGCACAAAAAAGCCTACAGGCCCTGGTATTCCCAGGCAGTCTCCCATCCAGGTACTAACTAGGCCCGACCCTGCTTAGCTTCCGAGATCGGGCGCATTCAGTGTGGTGTGGCCGTAGGCTCTGGGCCTAGTGAGTTTTGTACTTTTAAGCATCTAGTCGGCTAGACCTTGCAGTTTTGAAAGGCAATTGTGAAATGGCTCACTTCCTGAACTTGGAGTACAAAAAAGCCTACAGCACCTGGTATTCCCAGGTGGTCTCCCATCCAGGTACTAACTAGGCCCGACACTGCTTAGCTTCCGAGATCAGACGAGATCGGGCGCAATCAGTGTGGTGTGGCCGTAGGCTCTGGGCCTAGTGAGTTTTGTACTTTTAAGCATCTAGTCAGCTAGACCTTGCAGTTTTGAAAGGCAATTGAGAAATGGCTCACTTCCTGAACTTGGAGCACAAAAAAGCCTACAGCACCTGGTATTCCCAGGCGGTCTCCCATCCAGGTACTAACGAGGCCCGACACTGCTTAGCTTCCGAGATCAGACGAGATGGGGCGCATTCAGTGTGGTGTGGCCGCAGGCTCTGGGCCTTGTGAGTTTTGTACTTTTAAGCATCTAGTCAGCTAGACCTTGCAGTTTTGAAAGGCAATTGAGAAATGGCTCACTTCCTGAACTTGGAGCACAAAAAAGCCTACAGCACCTGGTATTCCCAGGCGGTCTCCCATCCAGGTACTAACGAGGCCCGACACTGCTTAGCTTCCGAGATCAGACGAGATCAGGCGCATTCAGTGTGGTGTGGCCGTAGGCTCTGGGCCTTGTGAGTTTTGTACTTTTAAGCATCTAGTCGGCTAGACCTTGCAGTTTTAAAAGGCAATTGAGAAAGGGCTCACTTCCTGAACTTGGAGCACAAAAAAGCCTACAGCACCTGGTATTCCCAGGCGGTCTCCCATCCAGGTACTAACTAGGCCTGACACTGCTTAACTTCCAAGATCAGACGAGATCGGGTGCATTCAGTGTGGTGTGGCCGTAGGCTCTAGGAATGCTAAGAATATTACTCTTATGCATTTGCATTTAGTAAGCTAAGCCATGCAGCCACTTGCAACATGATACCACGCTCATCGCTCGATCAGGCTCGATCAGGCGAGATATATAAGACTGGTGGGCCCATTCAGGACTCCTATGTCTGGTAGGATAACTTTAATTCATCCATCCTGTGTCTGTTGCAGGGAGGTGGAGAGAACAATCAACACAATAATGGGTTTCTTTCATGCCTCTTGAAGGACTCAATATTCTCTGTACTGCATTACATGTGAAAGTCGATTTATTACCCATGAACACACTACCTGTATGCTAATTCTATGTAAAAAGGTAGCTCCAGCCCTCATGATGTTGTCCAACATTTCCGCTATAAAACGGGATACAATTATTTTGGAAACATACCAAATTTGAAAAATAATTGAGAAGTTGCGCAATTACTAATCATGGAGCACAAAAAAGCCTACAGCACCTGGTATTCCCAGGCAGTCTCCCATCCAGGTACTAACTAGGCCCGACCCTGCTTAGCTTCCGAGATCGGGCGCATTCAGTGTGGTGTGGCCGTAGGCTCTGGGACTAGTGAGTTTTGTACTTTTAAGCATCTAGTCGGCTAGACCTTGCAGTTTTGAAAGGCAATTGTGAAATGGCTCACTTCCTGAACTTGGAGCACAAAAAAGCCTACAGCACCTGGTATTCCCAGGTGGTCTCCCATCCAGGTACTAACTAGGCCCGACACTGCTTAGCTTCTGAGATCAGACGAGATCAGGCGCATTCAGTGTGGTGTGGCCGTAGGCTCTGGGCCTAGTGAGTTTTGTACTTTTAAGCATCTAGTCGGCTAGACCTTGCAGTTTTAAAAGGCAATTGAGAAAGGGCTCACTTCCTGAACTTGGAGCACAAAAAAGCCTACAGCACCTGGTATTCCCAGGCGGCCTCCCATCCAGGTACTAACTAGGCCTGACACTGCTTAACTTCCGAGATCAGACGAGATCGGGTGCATTCAGTGTGGTGTGGCCGTAGGCTCTAGGAATGCTAAGAATATTACTCTTATGCATTTGCATTTAGTAAGCTAAGCCATGCAGCAACTTGCAACATGATACCACGCTCATCGCTCGATCAGGCTCATTCAGGCGAGATATATAAGACTGGTGGGCCCATTCAGGACTCCTATGTCTGGTAGGATAACTTTAATTCATCCATCCTGTGTCTGTTGCAGGGAGGTGGAGAGAACAATCAACACAGTAATGGTTTTCTTTCATGCCTCTTGTAGGACTCAATATTATCTGTACTGCATTACATGTGAAAGTCGATTTATTACCCATGAACACACTACCTGTATGCTAATTCTATGTAAAAAGGTAGCTCCAGCCCTCATGATGTTGTCCAACATTTCCGCTATAAAACGGGATACAATTATTTTGGAAACATACCAAATTTGAAAAATAATTGAGAAGTTGCGCAATTACTAATCATGGAGCACAAAAAAGCCTACAGCACCTGGTATTCCCAGGCAGTCTCCCATCCAGGTACTAACTAGGCCCGACCCTGCTTAGCTTCCGAGATCGGGCGCATTCAGTGTGGTGTGGCCGTAGGCTCTGGGACTAGTGAGTTTTGTACTTTTAAGCATCTAGTCGGCTAGACCTTGCAGTTTTGAAAGGCAATTGTGAAATGGCTCACTTCCTGAACTTGGAGCACAAAAAAGCCTACAGCACCTGGTATTCCCAGGTGGTCTCCCATCCAGGTACTAACTAGGCCCGACACTGCTTAGCTTCTGAGATCAGACGAGATCAGGCGCATTCAGTGTGGTGTGGCCGTAGGCTCTGGGCCTAGTGAGTTTTGTACTTTTAAGCATCTAGTCGGCTAGACCTTGCAGTTTTAAAAGGCAATTGAGAAAGGGCTCACTTCCTGAACTTGGAGCACAAAAAAGCCTACAGCACCTGGTATTCCCAGGCGGTCTCCCATCCAGGTACTAACTAGGCCTGACACTGCTTAACTTCCGAGATCAGACGAGATCGGGTGCATTCAGTGTGGTGTGGCCGTAGGCTCTAGGAATGCTAAGAATATTACTCTTATGCATTTGCATTTAGTAAGCTAAGCCATGCAGCCACTTGCAACATGATACCACGCTCATCGCTCGATCAGGCTCGATCAGGCGAGATATATAAGACTGGTGGGCCCATTCAGGACTCCTATGTCTGGTAGGATAACTTTAATTCATCCATCCTGTGTCTGTTGCAGGGAGGTGGCGAGAACAATCAACACAATAATGGTTTTCTTTCATGCCTCTTGAAGGACTCAATATTCTCTGTACTGCATTACATGTGAAAGTCGATTTATTACCCATGAACACACTACCTGTATGCTAATTCTATGTAAAAAGGTAGCTCCAGCCCTCATGATGTTGTCCAACATTTCCGCTATAAAACGGGATACAATTATTTTGGAAACATACCAAATTTGAAAAATAATTGAGAAGTTGCGCAATTACTAATCATGGAGCACAAAAAAGCCTACAGCACCTGGTATTCCCAGGCAGTCTCCCATCCAGGTACTAACGAGGCCCTACACTGCTTAGCTTCCGAGATCAGACGCATTCAGTGTGGTGTGGCCGTAGGCTCTGGGCCTTGTGAGTTTTGTACTTTTAAGCATCTAGTCGGCTAGACCTTGCAGTTTTGAAAGGCAATTGTGAAATGGCTCACTTCCTGAACTTGGAGCACAAAAAAGCCTACAGCACCTGGTATTCCCAGGCGGTCTCCCATCCAGGTACTAACAAGGCCCGACACTGCTTAGCTTCCGAGATCAAACGAGATCGGGCGCATTCAGTGTGGTGTGGCCGTAGGCTCTGGGCCTTGTGAGTTTTGTACTTTTAAGCATCTAGTCGGCTAGACCTTGCAGTTTTGAAAGGCAATTGAGAAATGGCTCACTTCCTGAACTTGGAGTACAAAAAAGCCTACAGCACCTGGTATTCCCAGGCGGTCTCCCATCCAGGTACTAACTAGGCCCGACACTGCTTAGCTTCTGAGATCAGACGAGATCAGGCACATTCAGTGTGGTGTGGCCTTAGGCTCTGGGCCTAGTGAGTTTTGTACTTTTAAGCATCTAGTCGGCTAGACCTTGCAGTTTTAAAAGGCAATTGAGAAAGGGCTCACTTCCTGAACTTGGAGCACAAAAAAGCCTACAGCACCTGGTATTCCCAGGCGGTCTCCCATCCAGGTACTAACTAGGCCTGACACTGCTTAACTTCCGAGATCAGACGAGATCGGGTGCATTCAGTGTGGTGTGGCCGTAGGCTCTAGGAATGCTAAGAATATTACTCTTATGCATTTGCATTTAGTAAGCTAAGCCATGCAGCCACTTGCAACATGATACCACGCTCATCGCTCGATCAGGCTCGATCAGGCGAGATATATAAGACTGGTGGGCCCATTCAGGACTCCTATGTCTGGTAGGATAACTTTAATTCATCCATCCTGTGTCTGTTGCAGGGAGGTGGAGAGAACAATCAACACAATAATGGGTTTCTTTCATGCCTCTTGAAGGACTCAATATTCTCTGTACTGCATTACATGTGAAAGTCGATTTATTACCCATGAACACACTACCTGTATGCTAATTCTATGTAAAAAGGTAGCTCCAGCCCTCATGATGTTGTCCAACATTTCCGCTATAAAACGGGATACAATTATTTTGGAAACATACCAAATTTGAAAAATAATTGAGAAGTTGCGCAATTACTAATCATGGAGCACAAAAAAGCCTACAGCACCTGGTATTCCCAGGCAGTCTCCCATCCAGGTACTAACTAGGCCCGACCCTGCTTAGCTTCCGAGATCAGGCGCATTCAGTGTGGTGTGGCCGTAGGCTCTGGGCCTAGTGAGTTTTGTACTTTTAAGCATCTAGTCGGCTAGACCTTGCAGTTTTGAAAGGCAATTGAGAAATGGCTCACTTCCTGAACTTGGAGTACAAAAAAGCCTACAGCACCTGGTATTCCCAGGCGGTCTCCCATCCAGGTACTAACTAGGCCCAACACTGCTTAGCTTCTGAGATCAGACGAGATCAGGCGCATTCAGTGTGGTGTGGCCGTAGGCTCTGGGCCTAGTGAGTTTTGTACTTTTAAGCATCTAGTCGGCTAGACCTTGCAGTTTTGAAAGGCAATTGTGAAATGGCTCACTTCCTGAACTTGGAGCACAAAAAAGCCTACAGCACCTGGTATTCCCAGGCGGTCTCCCATCCAGGTACTAACGAGGCCCGACACTGCTTAGCTTCCGAGATCAGACGCATTCAGTGTGGTGTGGCCGTAGGCTCTGGGCCTTGTGAGTTTTGTACTTTTAAGCATCTAGTCGGCTAGACCTTGCAGTTTTGAAAGGCAATTGAGAAATGGCTCACTTCCTGAACTTGGAGTACAAAAAAGCCTACAGCACCTGGTATTCCCAGGTGGTCTCCCATCCAGGTACTAACTAGGCCCGACACTGCTTAGCTTCTGAGATCAGACGAGATCAGGCGCATTCAGTGTGGTGTGGCCGTAGGCTCTGGGCCTAGTGAGTTTTGTACTTTTAAGCATCTAGTCGGCTAGACCTTGCAGTTTTGAAAGGCAATTGTGAAATGGCTCACTTCCTGAACTTGGAGCACAAAAAAGCCTACAGCACCTGGTATTCCCAGGCGGTCTCCCATCCAGGTACTAACGAGGCCCGACACTGCTTAGCTTCCGAGATCAGACGAGATCGGGCGCATTCAGTGTGGTGTGGCCGTAGGCTCTGGGCCTTGTGAGTTTTGTACTTTTAAGCATCTAGTCGGCTAGACCTTGCAGTTTTAAAAGGCAATTGAGAAAGGGCTCACTTCCTGAACTTGGAGCACAAAAAAGCCTACAGCACCTGGTATTCCCAGGCGGTCTCCCATCCAGGTACTAACTAGGCCTGACACTGCTTAACTTCCAAGATCAGACGAGATCGGGTGCATTCAGTGTGGTGTGACCGTAGGCTCTAGGAATGCTAAGAATATTACTCTTATGCATTTGCATTTAGTAAGCTAAGCCATGCAGCCACTTGCAACATGATACCACGCTCATCGCTCGATCAGGCTCGATCAGGCGAGATATATAAGACTGGTGGGCCCATTCAGGACTCCTATGTCTGGTAGGATAACTTTAATTCATCCATCCTGTGTCTGTTGCAGGGAGGTGGAGAGAACAATCAACACAATAATGGTTTTCTTTCATGCCTCTTGAAGGACTCAATATTCTCTGTACTGCATTACATGTGAAAGTCGATTTATTACCCATGAACACACTACCTGTATGCTAATTCTATGTAAAAAGGTAGCTCCAGCCCTCATGATGTTGTCCAACATTTCCGCTATAAAACGGTATACAATTATTTTGGAAACATACCAAATTTGAAAAATAATTGAGAAGTTGCGCAATTACTAATCATGGAGCACAAAAAAGCCTACAGCACCTGGTATTCCCAGGCAGTCTCCCATCCAGGTACTAACTAGGCCCGACCCTGCTTAGCTTCCGAGATCGGGCGCATTCAGTGTGGTGTGGCCGTAGGCTCTGGGCCTAGTGAGTTTTGTACTTTTAAGCATCTAGTCGGCTAGACCTTGCAGTTTTGAAAGGCAATTGTGAAATGGCTCACTTCCTGAACTTGGAGTACAAAAACGCCTACAGCACCTGGTATTCCCAGGCGGTCTCCCATCCAGGTACTATCGAGGCCCGACACTGCTTAGCTTCCGAGATCAGACGCATTCAGTGTGGTGTGGCCGTAGGCTCTGGGCCTTGTGAGTTTTGTACTTTTAAGCATCTAGTCGGCTAGACCTTGCAGTTTTGAAAGGCAATTGTGAAATGGCTCACTTCCTGAACTTGGAGCACAAAAAAGCCTACAGCACCTGGTATTCCCAGGTGGTCTCCCATCCAGGTACTAACTAGGCCCGACACTGCTTAGCTTCCGAGATCAGACGAGATCGGGCGCAATCAGTGTGGTGTGGCCGTAGGCTCTGGGCCTAGTGAGTTTTGTACTTTTAAGCATCTAGTCAGCTAGACCTTGCAGTTTTGAAAGGCAATTGAGAAATGGCTCACTTCCTGAACTTGGAGCACAAAAAAGCCTACAGCACCTGGTATTCCCAGGCGGTCTCCCATCCAGGTACTAACGAGGCCTGACACTGCTTAGCTTCCGAGATCAGACGAGATCGGGCGCATTCAGTGTGGTGTGGCCGTAGGCTCTGGGCCTTGTGAGTTTTGTACTTTTAAGCATCTAGTCGGCTAGACCTTGCAGTTTTGAAAGGCAATTGAGAAATGGCTCACTTCCTGAACTTGGAGTACAAAAAAGCCTACAGCACCTGGTATTCCCAGGCGGTCTCCCATCCGGGTATTAACTAGGCCCGACACTGCTTAGCTTCTGAGATCAGACGAGATCAGGCGCATTCAGTGTGGTGTGGCCGTAGGCTCTGGGCCTAGTGAGTTTTGTACTTTTAAGCATCTAGTCGGCTAGACCTTGCAGTTTTAAAAGGCAATTGAGAAAGGGCTCACTTCCTGAACTTGGAGCACAAAAAAGCCTACAGCACCTGGTATTCCCAGGCGGTCTCCCATCCAGGTACTAACTAGGCCTGACACTGCTTAACTTCCGAGATCAGACGAGATCGGGTGCATTCAGTGTGGTGTGGCCGTAGGCTCTAGGAATGCTAAGAATATTACTCTTATGCATTTGCATTTAGTAAGCTAAGCCATGCAGCCACTTGCAACATGATACCACGCTCATCGCTCGATCAGGCTCGATCAGGCGAGATATATAAGACTGGTGGGCCCATTCAGGACTCCTATGTCTGGTAGGATAACTTTAATTCATCCATCCTGTGTCTGTTGCAGGGAGGTGGAGAGAACAATCAACACAATAATGGGTTTCTTTCATGCCTCTTGAAGGACTCAATATTCTCTGTACTGCATTACATGTGAAAGTCGATTTATTACCCATGAACACACTACCTGTATGCTAATTCTATGTAAAAAGGTAGCTCCAGCCCTCATGATGTTGTCCAACATTTCCGCTATAAAACGGGATACAATTATTTTGGAAACATACCAAATTTGAAAAATAATTGAGAAGTTGTGCAATTACTAATCATGGAACACAAAAAAGCCTACAGCACCTGGTATTCCCAGGCAGTCTCCCATCCACGTACTAAAAAGGCCCGACCCTGCTTAGCTTCCGAGATCGGGCGCATTCAGTGTGGTGTGGCCGTAGGCTCTGGGCCTAGTGAGTTTAGTTTTGTACTTTTAAGCATCTAGTCGGCTAGACCTTGCAGTTTTGAAAGGCAATTGTGAAATGGCTCACTTCCTGAACTTGGAGCACAAAAAAGCCTACAGCACCTGGTATTCCCAGGTGGTCTCCCATCCAGGTACTAACTAGGCCTGACACTGCTTAGCTTCCGAGATCAGACGAGATCGGGCGCAATCAGTGTGGTGTGTCCGTAGTCTCTGGGCCTAGTGAGTTTTGTACTTTTAAGCATCTAGTCAGCTAGACCTTGCAGTTTTGAAAGGCAATTGAGAAATGGCTCACTTCCTGAACTTGGAGCACAAAAAAGCCTACAGCACCTGGTATTCCCAGGCGGTCTCCAATCCAGGTACTAACGAGGCCCGACACTGCTTAGCTTCCGAGATCAGATGAGATCGGGCACATTCAGTGTGGTGTGGCCGTAGGCTCTGGGCCTTGTGAGTTTTGTACTTTTAAGCATCTAGTCGGCTAGACCTTGCAGTTTTAAAAGGCAATTGAGAAAGGGCTCACTTCCTGAACTTGGAGCACAAAAAAGCCTACAGCACCTGGTATTCCCAGGCAGTCTCCCATCCAGGTACTAACTAGGCCTGACACTGCTTAACTTCCAAGATCAGACGAGATCGGGTGCATTCAGTGTGGTGTGGCCGTAGGCTCTAGGAATGCTAAGAATATTACTCTTATGCATTTGCATTTAGTAAGCTAAGCCATGCAGCCACTTGCAACATGATACCACGCTCATCGCTCGATCAGGCTCGATCAGGCGAGATATATAAGACTGGTGGGCCCATTCAGGACTCCTATGTCTGGTAGGATAACTTTAATTCATCCATCCTGTGTCTGTTGCAGGGAGGTGGAGAGAACAATCAACACAATAATGGTTTTCTTTCATGCCTCTTGAAGGACTCAATATTCTCTGTACTGCATTACATGTGAAAGTCGATTTATTACCCATGAACACACTACCTGTATGCTAATTCTATGTAAAAAGGTAGCTCCAGCCCTCATGATGTTGTCCAACATTTCCGCTATAAAACGGGATACAATTATTTTGGAAACATACCAAATTTGAAAAATAATTGAGAAGTTGCGCAATTACTAATCATGGAGCACAAAAAAGCCTACAGCACCTGGTATTCCCAGGCAGTCTCCCATCCAGGTACTAACTAGGCCCGACCCTGTTTAGCTTCCGAGATCGGGCGCATTCAGTGTGGTGTGGCCGTAGGCTCTGGGCCTAGAGAGTTTTGTACTTTTAAGCATCTAGTCGGCTAGACCTTGCAGTTTTGAAAGGCAATTGTGAAATAGGCTCACTTCCTGAACTTGGAGCACAAAAAAGCCTACAGCACCTGGTATTCCCAGGCGGTCTCCCATCCAGGTACTAACGAGGCCCTACACTGCTTAGCTTCCGAGATCAGACGAGATCGGGCGCATTCAGTGTGGTGTGGCCGTAGGCTCTGGGCCTTGTGAGTTTTGTACTTTTAAGCATCTAGTCGGCTAGACCTTGCAGTTTTGAAAGGCAATTGAGAAATGGCTCACTTCCTGAACTTGGAGTACAAAAAAGCCTACAGCACCTGGTATTCCCAGGCGGTCTCCCATCCAGGTACTAACTAGGCCCGACACTGCTTAGCTTCTGAGATCAGACGAGATCAGGCGCATTCAGTGTGGTGTGGCCGTAGGCTCTGGGCCTAGTGAGTTTTGTACTTTTAAGCATCTAGTCGGCTAGACCTTGCAGTTTTGAAAGGCAATTGTGAAATGGCTCACTTCCTGAACTTGGAGCACAAAAAAGCCTACAGCACCTGGTATTCCCAGGTGGTCTCCCATCCAGGTACTAACTAGGCCTGACACTGCTTAGCTTCTGAGATCAGACGAGATCAGGCGCATTCAGTGTGGTGTGGCCGTAGGCTCTGGGCCTAGTGAGTTTTGTACTTTTAAGCATCTAGTCGGCTAGACCTTGCAGTTTTAAAAGGCAATTGAGAAAGGCCTCACTTCCTGAACTTGGAGCACAAAAAAGCCTACAGCACCTGGTATTCCCAGGCCTTCTCCCATCCAGGTATTAACTAGGCCTGACACTGCTTAACTTCCTAGATCAGACGAGATCGGGTGCATTCAGTGTGGTGTGGCCGTAGGCTCTAGGAATGCTAAGAATATTACTCTTATGCATTTGCATTTAGTAAGCTAAGCCATGCAGCCACTTGCAACATGATACCACGCTCATCGCTCGATCAGGCTCGATCAGGCGAGATATATAAGACTGGTGGGCCCATTCAGGACTCCTATGTCTGGTAGGATAACTTTAATTCATCCATCCTGTGTCTGTTGCAGGGAGGTGGAGAGAACAATCAACACAATAATGGTTTTCTTTCATGCCTCTTGAAGGACTCAATATTCTCTGTACTGCATTACATGTGAAAGTCGATTTATTACCCATGAACACACTACCTGTATGCTAATTCTATGTAAAAAGGTAGCTCCAGCCCTCATGATGTTGTCCAACATTTCCGCTATAAAACGGGATACAATTATTTTGGAAACATACCAAATTTGAAAAATAATTGAGAAGTTGCGCAATTACTAATCATGGAGCACAAAAAAGCCTACAGCACCTGGTATTCCCAGGCAGTCTCCCATCCAGGTACTAACGAGGCCCTACACTGCTTAGCTTCCGAGATCAGACGCATTCAGTGTGGTGTGGCCGTAGGCTCTGGGCCTTGTGAGTTTTGTACTTTTAAGCATCTAGTCGGCTAGACCTTGCAGTTTTGAAAGGCAATTGTGAAATGGCTCACTTCCTGAACTTGGAGCACAAAAAAGCCTACAGCACCGGGTATTCCCAGGCGGTCTCCCATCCAGGTACTAACAAGGCCCGACACTGCTTAGCTTCCGAGATCAGACGAGATCGGGCGCATTCAGTGTGGTGTGGCCGTAGGCTCTGGGCCTTGTGAGTTTTGTACTTTTAAGCATCTAGTCGGCTAGACCTTGCAGTTTTGAAAGGCAATTGAGAAATGGCTCACTTCCTGAACTTGGAGCACAAAAAAGCCTACAGCACCTGGTATTCCCAGGCGGTCTCCCATCCAGGTACTAACTAGGCCTAACACTGCTTAACTTCCGAGATCAGACGAGATCGGGTGCATTCAGTGTGGTGTGGCCGTAGGCTCTAGGAATGCTAAGAATATTACTCTTATGCATTTGCATTTAGTAAGCTAAGCCATGCAGCCACTTGCAACATGATACCACGCTCATCGCTCGATCAGGCTCGATCAGGCGAGATATATAAGACTGGTGGGCCCATTCTGGACTCCTATGTCTGGTAGGATAACTTTAATTCATCCATCCTGTGTCTGTTGCAGGGAGGTGGAGAGAACAATCAACACAGTAATGGTTTTCTTTCATGCCTCTTGAAGGACTCAATATTCTCTGTACTGCATTACATGTGAAAGTCGATTTATTACCCATGAACACACTACCTGTATGCTAATTCTATGTAAAAAGGTAGCTCCAGCCCTCATGATGTTGTCCAACATTTCCGCTATAAAACGGGATACAATTATTTTGGAAACATACCAAATTTGAAAAATAATTGAGAAGTTGCGCAATTACTAATCATGGAGCACAAAAAAGCCTACAGCACCTGGTATTCCCAGGCAGTCTCCCATCCAGGTACTAACTAGGCCCGACCCTGCTTAGCTTCCGAGATCGGGCGCATTCAGTGTGGTGTGGCCGTAGGCTCTGGGACTAGTGAGTTTTGTACTTTTAAGCATCTAGTCGGCTAGACCTTGCAGTTTTGAAAGGCAATTGTGAAATGGCTCACTTCCTGAACTTGGAGCACAAAAAAGCCTACAGCACCTGGTATTCCCAGGTGGTCTCCCATCCAGGTACTAACTAGGCCCGACACTGCTTAGCTTCTGAGATCAGACGAGATCAGGCGCATTCAGTGTGGTGTGGCCGTAGGCTCTGGGCCTAGTGAGTTTTGTACTTTTAAGCATCTAGTCGGCTAGACCTTGCAGTTTTAAAAGGCAATTGAGAAAGGGCTCACTTCCTGAACTTGGAGCACAAAAAAGCCTACAGCACCTGGTATTCCCAGGCGGTCTCCCATCCAGGTACTAACTAGGCCTGACACTGCTTAACTTCCGAGATCAGACGAGATCGGGTGCATTCAGTGTGGTGTGGCCGTAGGCTCTAGGAATGCTAAGAATATTACTCTTATGCATTTGCATTTAGTAAGCTAAGCCATGCAGCCACTTGCAACATGATACCACGCTCATCGCTCGATCAGGCTCGATCAGGCGAGATATATAAGACTGGTGGGCCCATTCAGGACTCCTATGTCTGGTAGGATAACTTTAATTCATCCATCCTGTGTCTGTTGCAGGGAGGTGGAGAGAACAATCAACACAGTAATGGTTTTCTTTCATGCCTCTTGAAGGACTCAATATTCTCTGTACTGCATTACATGTGAAAGTCGATTTATTACCCATGAACACACTACCTGTATGCTAATTCTATGTAAAAAGGTAGCTCCAGCCCTCATGATGTTGTCCAACATTTCCGCTATAAAACGGGATACAATTATTTTGGAAACATACCAAATTTGAAAAATAATTGAGAAGTTGCGCAATTACTAATCATGGAGCACAAAAAAGCCTACAGCACCTGGTATTCCCAGGCAGTCTCCCATCCAGGTACTAACTAGGCCCGACCCTGCTTAGCTTCCGAGATCGGGCGCATTCAGTGTGGTGTGGCCGTAGGCTCTGGGCCTAGTGAGTTTTGTACTTTTAAGCATCTAGTCGGCTAGACCTTGCAGTTTTGAAAGGCAATTGTGAAATGGCTCACTTCCTGAACTTGGAGTACAAAAAAGCCTACAGCACCTGGTATTCCCAGGCGGTCTCCCATCCAGGTACTAACGAGGCCCGACACTGCTTAGCTTCCGAGATCAGACGAGATGGGGCACATTCAGTGTGGTGTGGCCGCAGGCTCTGGGCCTTGTGAGTTTTGTACTTTTAAGCATCTAGTCAGCTAGACCTTGCAGTTTTGAAAGGCAATTGAGAAATGGCTCACTTCCTGAACTTGGAGCACAAAAAAGCCTACAGCACCTGGTATTCTCAGGCGGTCTCCCATCCAGGTACTAACGAGGCCCGACACTGCTTAGCTTCCGAGATCAGACGAGATCAGGCGCATTCAGTGTGGTGTGGCCGTAGGCTCTGGGCCTTGTGAGTTTTGTACTTTTAAGCATCTAGTCGGCTAGACCTTGCAGTTTTAAAAGGCAATTGAGAAAGGGCTCACTTCCTGAACTTGGAGCACAAAAAAGCCTACAGCACCTGGTATTCCCAGGCGGTCTCCCATCCAGGTACTAACTAGGCCTGACACTGCTTAACTTCCAAGATCAGACGCATTCAGTGTGGTGTGGCCGTAGGCTCTAGGAATGCTAAGAATATTACTCTTATGCATTTGCATTTAGTAAGCTAAGCCATGCAGCCACTTGCAACATGATACCACGCTCATCGCTCGATCAGGCTCGATCAGGCGAGATATATAAGACTGGTGGGCCCATTCAGGACTCCTATGTCTGGTAGGATAACTTTAATTCATCCATCCTGTGTCTGTTGCAGGGAGGTGGAGAGAACAATCAACACAATAATGGTTTTCTTTCATGCCTCTTGAAGGACTCAATATTCTCTGTACTGCATTACATGTGAAAGTCGATTTATTACCCATGAACACACTACCTGTATGCTAATTCTATGTAAAAAGGTAGCTCCAGCCCTCATGATGTTGTCCAACATTTCCGCTATAAAACGGGATACAATTATTTTGGAAACATACCAAATTTG
This sequence comes from Ambystoma mexicanum, assembly GCF_040938575.1. Classification (NCBI taxonomy): domain Eukaryota; kingdom Metazoa; phylum Chordata; class Amphibia; order Caudata; family Ambystomatidae; genus Ambystoma; species Ambystoma mexicanum. The sequence goes on from NC_090927.1 coordinate 844,665,588, forward strand.
AAAAATAATTGAGAAGTTGCGCAATTACTAATCATGGAGCACAAAAAAGCCTACAGCACCTGGTATTCCCAGGCAGTCTCCCATCCAGGTACTAACTAGGCCCGACCCTGTTTAGCTTCCGAGATCGGGCGCATTCAGTGTGGTGTGGCCGTAGGCTCTGGGCCTAGAGAGTTTTGTACTTTTAAGCATCTAGTCGGCTAGACCTTGCAGTTTTGAAAGGCAATTGTGAAATAGGCTCACTTCCTGAACTTGGAGCACAAAAAAGCCTACAGCACCTGGTATTCCCAGGCGGTCTCCCATCCAGGTACTAACGAGGCCCTACACTGCTTAGCTTCCGAGATCAGACGAGATCGGGCGCATTCAGTGTGGTGTGGCCGTAGGCTCTGGGCCTTGTGAGTTTTGTACTTTTAAGCATCTAGTCGGCTAGACCTTGCAGTTTTGAAAGGCAATTGAGAAATGGCTCACTTCCTGAACTTGGAGTACAAAAAAGCCTACAGCACCTGGTATTCCCAGGCGGTCTCCCATCCAGGTACTAACTAGGCCCGACACTGCTTAGCTTCTGAGATCAGACGAGATCAGGCGCATTCAGTGTGGTGTGGCCGTAGGCTCTGGGCCTAGTGAGTTTTGTACTTTTAAGCATCTAGTCGGCTAGACCTTGCAGTTTTGAAAGGCAATTGTGAAATGGCTCACTTCCTGAACTTGGAGCACAAAAAAGCCTACAGCACCTGGTATTCCCAGGTGGTCTCCCATCCAGGTACTAACTAGGCCTGACACTGCTTAGCTTCTGAGATCAGACGAGATCAGGCGCATTCAGTGTGGTGTGGCCGTAGGCTCTGGGCCTAGTGAGTTTTGTACTTTTAAGCATCTAGTCGGCTAGACCTTGCAGTTTTAAAAGGCAATTGAGAAAGGCCTCACTTCCTGAACTTGGAGCACAAAAAAGCCTACAGCACCTGGTATTCCCAGGCCTTCTCCCATCCAGGTATTAACTAGGCCTGACACTGCTTAACTTCCTAGATCAGACGAGATCGGGTGCATTCAGTGTGGTGTGGCCGTAGGCTCTAGGAATGCTAAGAATATTACTCTTATGCATTTGCATTTAGTAAGCTAAGCCATGCAGCCACTTGCAACATGATACCACGCTCATCGCTCGATCAGGCTCGATCAGGCGAGATATATAAGACTGGTGGGCCCATTCAGGACTCCTATGTCTGGTAGGATAACTTTAATTCATCCATCCTGTGTCTGTTGCAGGGAGGTGGAGAGAACAATCAACACAATAATGGTTTTCTTTCATGCCTCTTGAAGGACTCAATATTCTCTGTACTGCATTACATGTGAAAGTCGATTTATTACCCATGAACACACTACCTGTATGCTAATTCTATGTAAAAAGGTAGCTCCAGCCCTCATGATGTTGTCCAACATTTCCGCTATAAAACGGGATACAATTATTTTGGAAACATACCAAATTTGAAAAATAATTGAGAAGTTGCGCAATTACTAATCATGGAGCACAAAAAAGCCTACAGCACCTGGTATTCCCAGGCAGTCTCCCATCCAGGTACTAACGAGGCCCTACACTGCTTAGCTTCCGAGATCAGACGCATTCAGTGTGGTGTGGCCGTAGGCTCTGGGCCTTGTGAGTTTTGTACTTTTAAGCATCTAGTCGGCTAGACCTTGCAGTTTTGAAAGGCAATTGTGAAATGGCTCACTTCCTGAACTTGGAGCACAAAAAAGCCTACAGCACCGGGTATTCCCAGGCGGTCTCCCATCCAGGTACTAACAAGGCCCGACACTGCTTAGCTTCCGAGATCAGACGAGATCGGGCGCATTCAGTGTGGTGTGGCCGTAGGCTCTGGGCCTTGTGAGTTTTGTACTTTTAAGCATCTAGTCGGCTAGACCTTGCAGTTTTGAAAGGCAATTGAGAAATGGCTCACTTCCTGAACTTGGAGTACAAAAAAGCCTACAGCACCTGGTATTCCCAGGCGGTCTCCCATCCAGGTACTAACTAGGCCCGACACTGCTTAGCTTCTGAGATCAGACGAGATCAGGCGCATTCAGTGTGGTGTGGCCTTAGGCTCTGGGCCTAGTGAGTTTTGTACTTTTAAGCATCTAGTCGGCTAGACCTTGCAGTTTTAAAAGGCAATTGAGAAAGGGCTCACTTCCTGAACTTGGAGCACAAAAAAGCCTACAGCACCTGGTATTCCCAGGCGGTCTCCCATCCAGGTACTAACTAGGCCTGACACTGCTTAACTTCCGAGATCAGACGAGATCGGGTGCATTCAGTGTGGTGTGGCCGTAGGCTCTAGGAATGCTAAGAATATTACTCTTATGCATTTGCATTTAGTAAGCTAAGCCATGCAGCCACTTGCAACATGATACCACGCTCATCGCTCGATCAGGCTCGATCAGGCGAGATATATAAGACTGGTGGGCCCATTCAGGACTCCTATGTCTGGTAGGATAACTTTAATTCATCCATCCTGTGTCTGTTGCAGGGAGGTGGAGAGAACAATCACCACAATAATGGGTTTCTTTCATGCCTCTTGAAGGACTCAATATTCTCTGTACTGCATTACATGTGAAAGTCGATTTATTACCCATGAACACACTACCTGTATGCTAATTCTATGTAAAAAGGTAGCTCCAGCCCTCATGATGTTGTCCAACATTTCCGCTATAAAACGGGATACAATTATTTTGGAAACATACCAAATTTGAAAAATAATTGAGAAGTTGCGCAATTACTAATCATGGAGCACAAAAAAGCCTACAGCACCTGGTATTCCCAGGCAGTCTCCCATCCAGGTACTAACTAGGCCCGACCCTGCTTAGCTTCCGAGATCGGGCGCATTCAGTGTGGTGTGGCCGTAGGCTCTGGGCCTAGTGAGTTTTGTACTTTTAAGCATCTAGTCGGCTAGACCTTGCAGTTTTGAAAGGCAATTGTGAAATGGCTCACTTCCTGAACTTGGAGTACAAAAAAGCCTACAGCACCTGGTATTCCCAGGTGGTCTCCCATCCAGGTACTAACTAGGCCCGACACTGCTTAGCTTCCGAGATCAGACGAGATCGGGTGTGGCCGTAGGCTCTGGGCCTAGTGAGTTTTGTACTTTTAAGCATCTAGTCAGCTAGACCTTGCAGTTTTGAAAGGCAATTGAGAAATGGCTCACTTCCTGAACTTGGAGCACAAAAAAGCCTACAGCACCTGGTATTCCCAGGCGGTCTCCCATCCAGGTACTAACGAGGCCCGACACTGCTTAGCTTCCGAGATCAGACGAGATGGGGCGCATTCAGTGTGGTGTGGCCGCAGGCTCTGGGCCTTGTGAGTTTTGTACTTTTAAGCATCTAGTCAGCTAGACCTTGCAGTTTTGAAAGGCAATTGAGAAATGGCTCACTTCCTGAACTTGGAGCACAAAAAAGCCTACAGCACCTGGTATTCCCAGGCGGTCTCCCATCCAGGTACTAACGAGGCCCGACACTGCTTAGCTTCCGAGATCAGACGAAATCAGGCGCATTCAGTGTGGTGTGGCCGTAGGCTCTGGGCCTTGTGAGTTTTGTACTTTTAAGCATCTAGTCGGCTAGACCTTGCAGTTTTAAAAGGCAATTGAGAAAGGGCTCACTTCCTGAACTTGGAGCACAAAAAAGCCTACAGCACCTGGTATTCCCAGGCGGTCTCCCATCCAGGTACTAACTAGGCCTGACACTGCTTAACTTCCAAGATCAGACGAGATCGGGTGCATTCAGTGTGGTGTGGCCGTAGGCTCTAGGAATGCTAAGAATATTACTCTTATGCATTTGCATTTAGTAAGCTAAGCCATGCAGCCACTTGCAACATGATACCACGCTCATCGCTCGATCAGGCTCGATCAGGCGAGATATATAAGACTGGTGGGCCCATTCAGGACTCCTATGTCTGGTAGGATAACTTTAATTCATCCATCCTGTGTCTGTTGCAGGGAGGTGGAGAGAACAATCAACACAATAATGGGTTTCTTTCATGCCTCTTGAAGGACTCAATATTCTCTGTACTGCATTACATGTGAAAGTCGATTTATTACCCATGAACACACTACCTGTATGCTAATTCTATGTAAAAAGGTAGCTCCAGCCCTCATGATGTTGTCCAACATTTCCGCTATAAAACGGGATACAATTATTTTGGAAACATACCAAATTTGAAAAATAATTGAGAAGTTGCGCAATTACTAATCATGGAGCACAAAAAAGCCTACAGCACCTGGTATTCCCAGGCAGTCTCCCATCCAGGTACTAACGAGGCCCTACACTGCTTAGCTTCCGAGATCAGACGCATTCAGTGTGGTGTGGCCGTAGGCTCTGGGCCTTGTGAGTTTTGTACTTTTAAGCATCTAGTCGGCTAGACCTTGCAGTTTTGAAAGGCAATTGTGAAATGGCTCACTTCCTGAACTTGGAGCACAAAAAAGCCTACAGCACCGGGTATTCCCAGGCGGTCTCCCATCCAGGTACTAACAAGGCCTGACACTGCTTAGCTTCCGAGATCAGACGAGATCGGGCGCATTCAGTGTGGTGTGGCCGTAGGCTCTGGGCCTTGTGAGTTTTGTACTTTTAAGCATCTAGTCGGCTAGACCTTGCAGTTTTGAAAGGCAATTGAGAAATGGCTCACTTCCTGAACTTGGAGTACAAAAAAGCCTACAGCACCTGGTATTCCCAGGCGGTCTCCCATCCAGGTACTAACTAGGCCCGACACTGCTTAGCTTCTGAGATCAGACGAGATCAGGCGCATTCAGTGTGGTGTGGCCTTAGGCTCTGGGCCTAGTGAGTTTTGTACTTTTAAGCATCTAGTCGGCTAGACCTTGCAGTTTTAAAAGGCAATTGAGAAAGGGCTCACTTCCTGAACTTGGAGCACAAAAAAGCCTACAGCACCTGGTATTCCCAGGCGGTCTCCCATCCAGGTACTAACGAGGCCCGACATTGCTTAGCTTCCGAGATCAGACGAGATGGGGCGCATTCAGTGTGGTGTGGCCGCAGGCTCTGGGCCTTGTGAGTTTTGTACTTTTAAGCATCTAGTCAGCTAGACCTTGCAGTTTTGAAAGGCAATTGAGAAATGGCTCACTTCCTGAACTTGGAGCACAAAAAAGCCTACAGCACCTGGTATTCCCAGGCGGTCTCCCATCCAGGTACTAACGAGGCCCGACACTGCTTAGCTTCCGAGATCAGACGAGATCAGGCGCATTCAGTGTGGTGTGGCCGTAGGCTCTGGGCCTTGTGAGTTTTGTACTTTTAAGCATCTGGTCGGCTAGACCTTGCAGTTTTAAAAGGCAATTGAGAAAGGGCTCACTTCCTGAACTTGGAGCACAAAAAAGCCTACAGCACCTGGTATTCCCAGGCGGTCTCCCATCCAGGTACTAACTAGGCCTGACACTGCTTAACTTCCAAGATCAGACGAGATCGGGTGCATTCAGTGTGGTGTGGCCGTAGGCTCTAGGAATGCTAAGAATATTACTCTTATGCATTTGCATTTAGTAAGCTAAGCCATGCAGCCACTTGCAACATGATACCACGCTCATCGCTCGATCAGGCTCGATCAGACGAGATATATAAGACTGGTGGGCCCATTCAGGACTCCTATGTCTGGTAGGATAACTTTAATTCATCCATCCTGTGTCTGTTGCAGGGAGGTGGAGAGAACAATCAACACAATAATGGGTTTCTTTCATGCCTCTTGAAGGACTCAATATTCTCTGTACTGCATTACATGTGAAAGTCGATTTATTACCCATGAACACACTACCTGTATGCTAATTCTATGTAAAAAGGTAGCTCCAGCCCTCATGATGTTGTCCAACATTTCCGCTATAAAACGGGATACAATTATTTTGGAAACATACCAAATTTGAAAAATAATTGAGAAGTTGCGCAATTACTAATCATGGAGCACAAAGAAGCCTACAGCACCTGGTATTCCCAGGCAGTCTCCCATCCAGGTACTAACTAGGCCTGACCCTGCTCAGCTTCCGAGATCGGGCGCATTCAGTGTGGTGTGGCCGTAGGCTCTGGGCCTATTGAGTTTTGTACTTTTAAGCATCTAGTCGGCTAGACCTTGCAGTTTTGAAAGGGAATTGTGAAATGGCTCACTTCCTGAACTTGGAGCACAAAAAAGCCTACAGCACCTGGTATTCCCAGGCGGTCTCCCATCCAGGTACTAACGAGGCCCGACACTGCTTAGCTTCCGAGATCAGACGAGATCGGGCGCATTCAGTGTGGTGTGGCCGTAGGCTCTGGGCCTTGTGAGTTTTGTACTTTTAAGCATCTAGTCGGCTAGACCTTGCAGTTTTGAAAGGCAATTGAGAAATGGCTCACTTCCTGAACTTGGAGTACAAAAAAGCCTACAGCACCTGGTATTCCCAGGCGGTCTCCCATCCAGGTACTAACTAGGCCCGACATTGCTTAGCTTCTGAGATCAGACGAGATCAGGCGCATTCAGTGTGGTGTGGCCGTAGGCTCTGGGCCTAGTGAGTTTTGTACTTTTAAGCATCTAGTCGGCTAGACCTTGCAGTTTTGAAAGGCAATTGAGAAAGGGCTCACTTCCTGAACTTGGAGCACAAAAAAGCCTACAGCACCTGGTATTCCCAGGCGGTCTCCCATCCAGGTACTAACTAGGCCTAACACTGCTTAACTTCCGAGATCAGACGAGATCGGGTGCATTCAGTGTGGTGTGGCCGTAGGCTCTAGGAATGCTAAGAATATTACTCTTATGCATTTGCATTTAGTAAGCTAAGCCATGCAGCCACTTGCAACATGATACCACGCTCATCGCTCGATCAGGCTCGATCAGGCGAGATATATAAGACTGGTGGGCCCATTCTGGACTCCTATGTCTGGTAGGATAACTTTAATTCATCCATCCTGTGTCTGTTGCAGGGAGGTGGAGAGAACAATCAACACAGTAATGGTTTTCTTTCATGCCTCTTGAAGGACTCAATATTCTCTGTACTGCATTACATGTGAAAGTCGATTTATTACCCATGAACACACTACCTGTATGCTAATTCTATGTAAAAAGGTAGCTCCAGCCCTCATGATGTTGTCCAACATTTCCGCTATAAAACGGGATACAATTATTTTGGAAACATACCAAATTTGAAAAATAATTGAGAAGTTGCGCAATTACTAATCATGGAGCACAAAAAAGCCTACAGCACCTGGTATTCCCAGGCAGTCTCCCATCCAGGTACTAACTAGGCCCGACCCTGCTTAGCTTCCGAGATCGGGCGCATTCAGTGTGGTGTGGCCGTAGGCTCTGGGACTAGTGAGTTTTGTACTTTTAAGCATCTAGTCGGCTAGACCTTGCAGTTTTGAAAGGCAATTGTGAAATGGCTCACTTCCTGAACTTGGAGCACAAAAAAGCCTACAGCACCTGGTATTCCCAGGTGGTCTCCCATCCAGGTACTAACTAGGCCCGACACTGCTTAGCTTCTGAGATCAGACGAGATCAGGCGCATTCAGTGTGGTGTGGCCGTAGGCTCTGGGCCTAGTGAGTTTTGTACTTTTAAGCATCTAGTCGGCTAGACCTTGCAGTTTTAAAAGGCAATTGAGAAAGGGCTCACTTCCTGAACTTGGAGCACAAAAAAGCCTACAGCACCTGGTATTCCCAGGCGGTCTCCCATCCAGGTACTAACTAGGCCTGACACTGCTTAACTTCCGAGATCAGACGAGATCGGGTGCATTCAGTGTGGTGTGGCCGTAGGCTCTAGGAATGCTAAGAATATTACTCTTATGCATTTGCATTTAGTAAGCTAAGCCATGCAGCCACTTGCAACATGATACCACGCTCATCGCTCGATCAGGCTCGATCAGGCGAGATATATAAGACTGGTGGGCCCATTCAGGACTCCTATGTCTGGTAGGATAACTTTAATTCATCCATCCTGTGTCTGTTGCAGGGAGGTGGAGAGAACAATCAACACAGTAATGGTTTTCTTTCATGCCTCTTGAAGGACTCAATATTCTCTGTACTGCATTACATGTGAAAGTCGATTTATTACCCATGAACACACTACCTGTATGCTAATTCTATGTAAAAAGGTAGCTCCAGCCCTCATGATGTTGTCCAACATTTCCGCTATAAAACGGGATACAATTATTTTGGAAACATACCAAATTTGAAAAATAATTGAGAAGTTGCGCAATTACTAATCATGGAGCACAAAAAAGCCTACAGCACCTGGTATTCCCAGGCAGTCTCCCATCCAGGTACTAACTAGGCCCGACCCTGCTTAGCTTCCGAGATCGGGCGCATTCAGTGTGGTGTGGCCGTAGGCTCTGGGCCTAGTGAGTTTTGTACTTTTAAGCATCTAGTCGGCTAGACCTTGCAGTTTTGAAAGGCAATTGTGAAATGGCTCACTTCCTGAACTTGGAGTACAAAAAAGCCTACAGCACCTGGTATTCCCAGGCGGTCTCCCATCCAGGTACTAACGAGGCCCGACACTGCTTAGCTTCCGAGATCAGACGAGATGGGGCACATTCAGTGTGGTGTGGCCGCAGGCTCTGGGCCTTGTGAGTTTTGTACTTTTAAGCATCTAGTCAGCTAGACCTTGCAGTTTTGAAAGGCAATTGAGAAATGGCTCACTTCCTGAACTTGGAGCACAAAAAAGCCTACAGCACCTGGTATTCTCAGGTGGTCTCCCATCCAGGTACTAACGAGGCCCGACACTGCTTAGCTTCCGAGATCAGACGAGATCAGGCGCATTCAGTGTGGTGTGGCCGTAGGCTCTGGGCCTTGTGAGTTTTGTACTTTTAAGCATCTAGTCGGCTAGACCTTGCAGTTTTAAAAGGCAATTGAGAAAGGGCTCACTTCCTGAACTTGGAGCACAAAAAAGCCTACAGCACCTGGTATTCCCAGGCGGTCTCCCATCCAGGTACTAACTAGGCCTGACACTGCTTAACTTCCAAGATCAGACGCATTCAGTGTGGTGTGGCCGTAGGCTCTAGGAATGCTAAGAATATTACTCTTATGCATTTGCATTTAGTAAGCTAAGCCATGCAGCCACTTGCAACATGATACCACGCTCATCGCTCGATCAGGCTCGATCAGGCGAGATATATAAGACTGGTGGGCCCATTCAGGACTCCTATGTCTGGTAGGATAACTTTAATTCATCCATCCTGTGTCTGTTGCAGGGAGGTGGAGAGAACAATCAACACAATAATGGTTTTCTTTCATGCCTCTTGAAGGACTCAATATTCTCTGTACTGCATTACATGTGAAAGTCGATTTATTACCCATGAACACACTACCTGTATGCTAATTCTATGTAAAAAGGTAGCTCCAGCCCTCATGATGTTGTCCAACATTTCCGCTATAAAACGGGATACAATTATTTTGGAAACATACCAAATTTGAAAAATAATTGAGAAGTTGCGCAATTACTAATCATGGAGCACAAAAAAAGCCTACAGCACCTGGTATTCCCAGGCAGTCTCCCATCCAGGTACTAACTAGGCCCGACCCTGCTTAGCTTCCGAGATCGGGCGCATTCAGTGTGGTGTGGCCGTAGGCTCTGGGCCTAGTGAGTTTGTACTTTTAAGCATCTAGTCGGCTAGACCTTGCAGTTTTGAAAGGCAATTGTGAAATGGCTCACTTCCTGAACTTGGAGCACAAAAAAGCCTACAGCACCTGGTATTCCCAGGTGGTCTCCCATCCAGGTACTAACTAGGCCCGACACTGCTTAGCTTCCGAGATCAGACGAGATCGGGCGCATTCAGTGTGGTGTGGCGGTAGGCTCTGGGCCTAGTGAGTTTTGTACTTTTAAGCATCTAGTCGGCTAGACCTTGCAGTTTTGAAAGGCAATTGTGAAATGGCTCACTTCCTGAACTTGGAGCACAAAAAAGCCTACAGCACCTGGTATTCCCAGGTGGTCTCCCATCCAGGTACTAACTAGGCCCGACACTGCTTAGCTTCTGAGATCAGACGAGATCAGGCGCATTCAGTGTGGTGTGGCCGTAGGCTCTGGGCCTAGTGAGTTTTGTACTTTTAAGCATCTAGTCAGCTAGACCTTGCAGTTTTGAAAGGCAATTGAGAAATGGCTCACTTCCTGAACTTGGAGCACAAAAAAGCCTACAGCACCTGGTATTCCCAGGCGGTCTCCCATCCAGGTACTAACGAGGCCCGACACTGCTTAGTTTCCGAGATCAGACGAGATGGGGCACATTCAGTGTGGTGTGGCATCAGGCTCTGGGCCTTGTGAGTTTTGTACTTTTAAGCATCTAGTCAGCTAGACCTTGCAGTTTTGAAAGGCAATTGAGAAATGGCTCACTTCCTGAACTTGGAGCACAAAAAAGCCTACAGCACCTGGTATTCCCAGGCGGTCTCCCATCCAGGTACTAACGAGGCCCGACACTGCTTAGCTTCTGAGATCAGACGAGATCAGGCGCATTCAGTGTGGTGTGGCCGTAGGCTCTGGGCCTTGTGAGTTTTGTACTTTTAAGCATCTAGTCGGCTAGACCTTGCAGTTTTAAAAGGCAATTGAGAAAGGGCTCACTTCCTGAACTTGGAGCACAAAAAAGCCTACAGCACCTGGTATTCCCAGGCGGTCTCCCATCCAGGTACTAACTAGGCCTGACACTGCTTAACTTCCGAGATCAGACAAGATCGGGTGCATTCAGTGTGGTGTGGCCGTAGGCTCTAGGAATGCTAAGAATATTACTCTTATGCATTTGCATTTAGTAAGCTAAGCCATGCAGCCACTTGCAACATGATACCACGCTCATCGCTCGATCAGGCGAGATATATAAGACTGGTGGGCCCATTCAGGACTCCTATGTCTGGTAGGATAACTTTAATTCATCCATCCTGTGTCTGTTGCAGGGAGGTGGAGAGAACAATCAACACAATAATGGGTTTCTTTCA
>NC_090927.1:844678975-844823975 GCF_040938575.1 Ambystoma mexicanum
TGCATTTGCATTTAGTAAGCTAAGCCATGCAGCCACTTGCAACATGATACCACGCTCATCGCTCGATCAGGCTCGATCAGACGAGATATATAAGACTGGTGGGCCCATTCAGGACTCCTATGTCTGGTAGGATAACTTTAATTCATCCATCCTGTGTCTGTTGCAGGGAGGTGGAGAGAACAATCAACACAATAATGGGTTTCTTTCATGCCTCTTGAAGGACTCAATATTCTCTGTACTGCATTACATGTGAAAGTCGATTTATTACCCATGAACACACTACCTGTATGCTAATTCTATGTAAAAAGGTAGCTCCAGCCCTCATGATGTTGTCCAACATTTCCGCTATAAAACGGGATACAATTATTTTGGAAACATACCAAATTTGAAAAATAATTGAGAAGTTGCGCAATTACTAATCATGGAGCACAAAGAAGCCTACAGCACCTGGTATTCCCAGGCAGTCTCCCATCCAGGTACTAACTAGGCCTGACCCTGCTCAGCTTCCGAGATCGGGCGCATTCAGTGTGGTGTGGCCGTAGGCTCTGGGCCTATTGAGTTTTGTACTTTTAAGCATCTAGTCGGCTAGACCTTGCAGTTTTGAAAGGGAATTGTGAAATGGCTCACTTCCTGAACTTGGAGCACAAAAAAGCCTACAGCACCTGGTATTCCCAGGCGGTCTCCCATCCAGGTACTAACGAGGCCCGACACTGCTTAGCTTCCGAGATCAGACGAGATCGGGCGCATTCAGTGTGGTGTGGCCGTAGGCTCTGGGCCTTGTGAGTTTTGTACTTTTAAGCATCTAGTCGGCTAGACCTTGCAGTTTTGAAAGGCAATTGAGAAATGGCTCACTTCCTGAACTTGGAGTACAAAAAAGCCTACAGCACCTGGTATTCCCAGGCGGTCTCCCATCCAGGTACTAACTAGGCCCGACATTGCTTAGCTTCTGAGATCAGACGAGATCAGGCGCATTCAGTGTGGTGTGGCCGTAGGCTCTGGGCCTAGTGAGTTTTGTACTTTTAAGCATCTAGTCGGCTAGACCTTGCAGTTTTGAAAGGCAATTGAGAAAGGGCTCACTTCCTGAACTTGGAGCACAAAAAAGCCTACAGCACCTGGTATTCCCAGGCGGTCTCCCATCCAGGTACTAACTAGGCCTAACACTGCTTAACTTCCGAGATCAGACGAGATCGGGTGCATTCAGTGTGGTGTGGCCGTAGGCTCTAGGAATGCTAAGAATATTACTCTTATGCATTTGCATTTAGTAAGCTAAGCCATGCAGCCACTTGCAACATGATACCACGCTCATCGCTCGATCAGGCTCGATCAGGCGAGATATATAAGACTGGTGGGCCCATTCTGGACTCCTATGTCTGGTAGGATAACTTTAATTCATCCATCCTGTGTCTGTTGCAGGGAGGTGGAGAGAACAATCAACACAGTAATGGTTTTCTTTCATGCCTCTTGAAGGACTCAATATTCTCTGTACTGCATTACATGTGAAAGTCGATTTATTACCCATGAACACACTACCTGTATGCTAATTCTATGTAAAAAGGTAGCTCCAGCCCTCATGATGTTGTCCAACATTTCCGCTATAAAACGGGATACAATTATTTTGGAAACATACCAAATTTGAAAAATAATTGAGAAGTTGCGCAATTACTAATCATGGAGCACAAAAAAGCCTACAGCACCTGGTATTCCCAGGCAGTCTCCCATCCAGGTACTAACTAGGCCCGACCCTGCTTAGCTTCCGAGATCGGGCGCATTCAGTGTGGTGTGGCCGTAGGCTCTGGGACTAGTGAGTTTTGTACTTTTAAGCATCTAGTCGGCTAGACCTTGCAGTTTTGAAAGGCAATTGTGAAATGGCTCACTTCCTGAACTTGGAGCACAAAAAAGCCTACAGCACCTGGTATTCCCAGGTGGTCTCCCATCCAGGTACTAACTAGGCCCGACACTGCTTAGCTTCTGAGATCAGACGAGATCAGGCGCATTCAGTGTGGTGTGGCCGTAGGCTCTGGGCCTAGTGAGTTTTGTACTTTTAAGCATCTAGTCGGCTAGACCTTGCAGTTTTAAAAGGCAATTGAGAAAGGGCTCACTTCCTGAACTTGGAGCACAAAAAAGCCTACAGCACCTGGTATTCCCAGGCGGTCTCCCATCCAGGTACTAACTAGGCCTGACACTGCTTAACTTCCGAGATCAGACGAGATCGGGTGCATTCAGTGTGGTGTGGCCGTAGGCTCTAGGAATGCTAAGAATATTACTCTTATGCATTTGCATTTAGTAAGCTAAGCCATGCAGCCACTTGCAACATGATACCACGCTCATCGCTCGATCAGGCTCGATCAGGCGAGATATATAAGACTGGTGGGCCCATTCAGGACTCCTATGTCTGGTAGGATAACTTTAATTCATCCATCCTGTGTCTGTTGCAGGGAGGTGGAGAGAACAATCAACACAGTAATGGTTTTCTTTCATGCCTCTTGAAGGACTCAATATTCTCTGTACTGCATTACATGTGAAAGTCGATTTATTACCCATGAACACACTACCTGTATGCTAATTCTATGTAAAAAGGTAGCTCCAGCCCTCATGATGTTGTCCAACATTTCCGCTATAAAACGGGATACAATTATTTTGGAAACATACCAAATTTGAAAAATAATTGAGAAGTTGCGCAATTACTAATCATGGAGCACAAAAAAGCCTACAGCACCTGGTATTCCCAGGCAGTCTCCCATCCAGGTACTAACTAGGCCCGACCCTGCTTAGCTTCCGAGATCGGGCGCATTCAGTGTGGTGTGGCCGTAGGCTCTGGGCCTAGTGAGTTTTGTACTTTTAAGCATCTAGTCGGCTAGACCTTGCAGTTTTGAAAGGCAATTGTGAAATGGCTCACTTCCTGAACTTGGAGTACAAAAAAGCCTACAGCACCTGGTATTCCCAGGCGGTCTCCCATCCAGGTACTAACGAGGCCCGACACTGCTTAGCTTCCGAGATCAGACGAGATGGGGCACATTCAGTGTGGTGTGGCCGCAGGCTCTGGGCCTTGTGAGTTTTGTACTTTTAAGCATCTAGTCAGCTAGACCTTGCAGTTTTGAAAGGCAATTGAGAAATGGCTCACTTCCTGAACTTGGAGCACAAAAAAGCCTACAGCACCTGGTATTCTCAGGTGGTCTCCCATCCAGGTACTAACGAGGCCCGACACTGCTTAGCTTCCGAGATCAGACGAGATCAGGCGCATTCAGTGTGGTGTGGCCGTAGGCTCTGGGCCTTGTGAGTTTTGTACTTTTAAGCATCTAGTCGGCTAGACCTTGCAGTTTTAAAAGGCAATTGAGAAAGGGCTCACTTCCTGAACTTGGAGCACAAAAAAGCCTACAGCACCTGGTATTCCCAGGCGGTCTCCCATCCAGGTACTAACTAGGCCTGACACTGCTTAACTTCCAAGATCAGACGCATTCAGTGTGGTGTGGCCGTAGGCTCTAGGAATGCTAAGAATATTACTCTTATGCATTTGCATTTAGTAAGCTAAGCCATGCAGCCACTTGCAACATGATACCACGCTCATCGCTCGATCAGGCTCGATCAGGCGAGATATATAAGACTGGTGGGCCCATTCAGGACTCCTATGTCTGGTAGGATAACTTTAATTCATCCATCCTGTGTCTGTTGCAGGGAGGTGGAGAGAACAATCAACACAATAATGGTTTTCTTTCATGCCTCTTGAAGGACTCAATATTCTCTGTACTGCATTACATGTGAAAGTCGATTTATTACCCATGAACACACTACCTGTATGCTAATTCTATGTAAAAAGGTAGCTCCAGCCCTCATGATGTTGTCCAACATTTCCGCTATAAAACGGGATACAATTATTTTGGAAACATACCAAATTTGAAAAATAATTGAGAAGTTGCGCAATTACTAATCATGGAGCACAAAAAAAGCCTACAGCACCTGGTATTCCCAGGCAGTCTCCCATCCAGGTACTAACTAGGCCCGACCCTGCTTAGCTTCCGAGATCGGGCGCATTCAGTGTGGTGTGGCCGTAGGCTCTGGGCCTAGTGAGTTTGTACTTTTAAGCATCTAGTCGGCTAGACCTTGCAGTTTTGAAAGGCAATTGTGAAATGGCTCACTTCCTGAACTTGGAGCACAAAAAAGCCTACAGCACCTGGTATTCCCAGGTGGTCTCCCATCCAGGTACTAACTAGGCCCGACACTGCTTAGCTTCCGAGATCAGACGAGATCGGGCGCATTCAGTGTGGTGTGGCGGTAGGCTCTGGGCCTAGTGAGTTTTGTACTTTTAAGCATCTAGTCGGCTAGACCTTGCAGTTTTGAAAGGCAATTGTGAAATGGCTCACTTCCTGAACTTGGAGCACAAAAAAGCCTACAGCACCTGGTATTCCCAGGTGGTCTCCCATCCAGGTACTAACTAGGCCCGACACTGCTTAGCTTCTGAGATCAGACGAGATCAGGCGCATTCAGTGTGGTGTGGCCGTAGGCTCTGGGCCTAGTGAGTTTTGTACTTTTAAGCATCTAGTCAGCTAGACCTTGCAGTTTTGAAAGGCAATTGAGAAATGGCTCACTTCCTGAACTTGGAGCACAAAAAAGCCTACAGCACCTGGTATTCCCAGGCGGTCTCCCATCCAGGTACTAACGAGGCCCGACACTGCTTAGTTTCCGAGATCAGACGAGATGGGGCACATTCAGTGTGGTGTGGCATCAGGCTCTGGGCCTTGTGAGTTTTGTACTTTTAAGCATCTAGTCAGCTAGACCTTGCAGTTTTGAAAGGCAATTGAGAAATGGCTCACTTCCTGAACTTGGAGCACAAAAAAGCCTACAGCACCTGGTATTCCCAGGCGGTCTCCCATCCAGGTACTAACGAGGCCCGACACTGCTTAGCTTCTGAGATCAGACGAGATCAGGCGCATTCAGTGTGGTGTGGCCGTAGGCTCTGGGCCTTGTGAGTTTTGTACTTTTAAGCATCTAGTCGGCTAGACCTTGCAGTTTTAAAAGGCAATTGAGAAAGGGCTCACTTCCTGAACTTGGAGCACAAAAAAGCCTACAGCACCTGGTATTCCCAGGCGGTCTCCCATCCAGGTACTAACTAGGCCTGACACTGCTTAACTTCCGAGATCAGACAAGATCGGGTGCATTCAGTGTGGTGTGGCCGTAGGCTCTAGGAATGCTAAGAATATTACTCTTATGCATTTGCATTTAGTAAGCTAAGCCATGCAGCCACTTGCAACATGATACCACGCTCATCGCTCGATCAGGCGAGATATATAAGACTGGTGGGCCCATTCAGGACTCCTATGTCTGGTAGGATAACTTTAATTCATCCATCCTGTGTCTGTTGCAGGGAGGTGGAGAGAACAATCAACACAATAATGGGTTTCTTTCATGCCTCTTGAAGGACTCAATATTCTCTGTACTGCATTACATGTGAAAGTCGATTTATTACCCATGAACACACTACCTGTATGCTAATTCTATGTAAAAAGGTAGCTCCAGCCCTCATGATGTTGTCCAACATTTCCGCTATAAAACGGGATACAATTATTTTGGAAACATACCAAATTTGAAAAATAATTGAGAAGTTGCGCAATTACTAATCATGGAGCACAAAAAAGCCTACAGCACCTGGTATTCCCAGGCAGTCTCCCATCCAGGTACTAACTAGGCCCGACCCTGCTTAGCTTCCGAGATCGGGCGCATTCAGTGTGGTGTGGCCGTAGGCTCTGGGCCTAGTGAGTTTTGTACTTTTAAGCATCTAGTCGGCTAGACCTTGCAGTTTTGAAAGGCAATTGTGAAATGGCTCACTTCCTGAACTTGGAGTACAAAAAAGCCTACAGCACCTGGTATTCCCAGGTGGTCTCCCATCCAGGTACTAACTAGGCCCGACACTGCGTAGCTTCCGAGATCAGACGAGATCGGGCGCAATCAGTGTGGTGTGGCCGTAGGCTCTGGGCCTAGTGAGTTTTGTACTTTTAAGCATCTAGTCAGCTAGACCTTGCAGTTTTGAAAGGCAATTGAGAAATGGCTCACTTCCTGAACTTGGAGCACAAAAAAGCCTACAGCACCTGGTATTCCCAGGCGGTCTCCCATCCAGGTACTAACGAGGCCCGACACTGCTTAGCTTCCGAGATCAGACGAGATGGGGCACATTCAGTGTGGTGTGGCCGCAGGCTCTGGGCCTTGTGAGTTTTGTACTTTTAAGCATCTAGTCAGCTAGACCTTGCAGTTTTGAAAGGCAATTGAGAAATGGCTCACTTCCTGAACTTGGAGCACAAAAAAGCCTACAGCACCTGGTATTCCCAGGCGGTCTCCCATCCAGGTACTAACGAGGCCCGACACTGCTTAGCTTCCGAGATCAGACGAGATCAGGCGCATTCAGTGTGGTGTGGCCGTAGGCTCTGGGCCTAGTGAGTTTTGTACTTTTAAGCATCTAGTCGGCTAGACCTTGCAGTTTTAAAAGGCAATTGAGAAAGGGCTCACTTCCTGAACTTGGAGCACAAAAAAGCCTACAGCACCTGGTATTCCCAGGCGGTCTCCCATCCAGGTACTAACTAGGCCTGACACTGCTTAACTTCCAAGATCAGACGCATTCAGTGTGGTGTGGCCGTAGGCTCTAGGAATGCTAAGAATATTACTCTTATGCATTTGCATTTAGTAAGCTAAGCCATGCAGCCACTTGCAACATGATACCACGCTCATCGCTCGATCAGGCTCGATCAGGCGAGATATATAAGACTGGTGGGCCCATTCAGGACTCCTATGTCTGGTAGGATAACTTTAATTCATCCATCCTGTGTCTGTTGCAGGGAGGTGGAGAGAACAATCAACACAATAATGGTTTTCTTTCATGCCTCTTGAAGGACTCAATATTCTCTGTACTGCATTACATGTGAAAGTCGATTTATTACCCATGAACACACTACCTGTATGCTAATTCTATGTAAAAAGGTAGCTCCAGCCCTCATGATGTTGTCCAACATTTCCGCTATAAAACGGGATACAATTATTTTGGAAACATACCAAATTTGAAAAATAATTGAGAAGTTGCGCAATTACTAATCATGGAGCACAAAAAAGTCTACAGCACCTGGTATTCCCAGGCAGTCTCCCATCCAGGTACTAACTAGGCCCGACCCTGCTTAGCTTCCGAGATCGGGCGCATTCAGTGTGGTGTGGCCGTAGGCTCTGGGCCTAGTGAGTTTGTACTTTTAAGCATCTAGTCGGCTAGACCTTGCAGTTTTGAAAGGCAATTGTGAAATGGCTCACTTCCTGAACTTGGAGCACAAAAAAGCCTACAGCACCTGGTATTCCCAGGTGGTCTCCCATCCAGGTACTAACTAGGCCCGACACTGCTTAGCTTCCGAGATCAGACGAGATCGGGCGCATTCAGTGTGGTGTGGCCGTAGGCTCTGGGCCTAGTGAGTTTTGTACTTTTAAGCATCTAGTCGGCTAGACCTTGCAGTTTTGAAAGGCAATTGTGAAATGGCTCACTTCCTGAACTTGGAGCACAAAAAAGCCTACAGCACCTGGTATTCCCAGGTGGTCTCCCATCCAGGTACTAACTAGGCCCGACACTGCTTAGCTTCTGAGATCAGACGAGATCAGGCGCATTCAGTGTGGTGTGGCCGTAGGCTCTGGGCCTAGTGAGTTTTGTACTTTTAAGCATCTAGTCGGCTAGACCTTGCAGTTTTAAAAGGCAATTGAGAAAGGGCTCACTTCCTGAACTTGGAGCACAAAAAAGCCTACAGCACCTGGTATTCCCAGGCGGTCTCCCATCCAGGTACTAACTAGGCCTGACACTGCTTAACTTCCGAGATCAGACGAGATCGGGTGCATTCAGTGTGGTGTGGCCGTAGGCTCTAGGAATGCTAAGAATATTACTCTTATGCATTTGCATTTAGTAAGCTAAGCCATGCAGCCACTTGCAACATGATACCACGCTCATCGCTCGATCAGGCTCGATCAGGCGAGATATATAAGACTGGTGGGCCCATTCAGGACTCCTATGTCTGGTAGGATAACTTTAATTCATCCATCCTGTGTCTGTTGCAGGGAGGTGGAGAGAACAATCAACACAATAATGGTTTTCTTTCATGCCTCTTGAAGGACTCAATATTCTCTGTACTGCATTACATGTGAAAGTCGATTTATTACCCATGAACACACTACCTGTATGCTAATTCTATGTAAAAAGGTAGCTCCAGCCCTCATGATGTTGTCCAACATTTCCGCTATAAAACGGGATACAATTATTTTGGAAACATACCAAATTTGAAAAATAATTGAGAAGTTGCGCAATTACTAATCATGGAGCACAAAAAAAGCCTACAGCACCTGGTATTCCCAAGCAGTCTCCCATCCAGGTACTAACTAGGCCCGACCCTGCTTAGCTTCCGAGATCGGGCGCATTCAGTGTGGTGTGGCCGTAGGTTCTGGGCCTAGTGAGTTTGTACTTTTAAGCATCTAGTCGGCTAGACCTTGCAGTTTTGAAAGGCAATTGTGAAATGGCTCACTTCCTGAACTTGGAGCACAAAAAAGCCTACAGCACCTGGTATTCCCAGGTGGTCTCCCATCCAGGTACTAACTAGGCCCGACACTGCTTAGCTTCCGAGATCAGACGAGATCGGGCGCAATCAGTGTGGTGTGTCCGTAGTCTCTGGGCCTAGTGAGTTTTGTACTTTTAAGCATCTAGTCAGCTAGACCTTGCAGTTTTGAAAGGCAATTGAGAAATGGCTCACTTCCTGAACTTGGAGCACAAAAAAGCCTACAGCACCTGGTATTCCCAGGCGGTCTCCCATCCAGGTACTAACGAGGCCTGACACTGCTTAGCTTCCGAGATCAGACGAGATCAGGCACATTCAGTGTGGTGTGGCCGTAGGCTCTGGGCCTTGTGAGTTTTGTACTTTTAAGCATCTAGTCGGCTAGACCTTGCAGTTTTAAAAGGCAATTGAGAAAGGGCTCACTTCCTGAACTTGGAGCACAAAAAAGCCTACAGCACCTGGTATTCCCAGGCAGTCTCCCATCCAGGTACTAACTAGGCCTGACACTGCTTAACTTCCGAGATCAGACGAGATCGGGTGCATTCAGTGTGGTGTGGCCGTAGGCTCTAGGAATGCTAAGAATATTACTCTTATGCATTTGCATTTAGTAAGCTAAGCCATGCAGCCACTTGCAACATGATACCACGCTCATCGCTCGATCAGGCTCGATCAGGCGAGATATATAAGACTGGTGGGCCCATTCAGGACTCCTATGTCTGGTAGGATAACTTTAATTCATCCATCCTGTGTCTGTTGCAGGGAGGTGGAGAGAACAATCAACACAATAATGGTTTTCTTTCATGCCTCTTGAAGGACTCAATATTCTCTGTACTGCATTACATGTGAAAGTCGATTTATTACCCATGAACACACTACCTGTATGCTAATTCTATGTAAAAAGGTAGCTCCAGCCCTCATGATGTTGTCCAACATTTCCGCTATAAAACGGGATACAATTATTTTGGAAACATACCAAATTTGAAAAATAATTGAGAATTTGCGCAATTACTAATCATGGAGCACAAAAAAGCCTACAGCACCTGGTATTCCCAGGCAGTCTCCCATCCAGGTACTAACTAGGCCTGACCCTGCTTAGCTTCCGAGATTGGGCGCATTCAGTGTGGTGTGGCCGTAGGCTCTGGGCCTAGTGAGTTTTGTACTTTTAAGCATCTAGTCGGCTAGACCTTGCAGTTTTGAAAGGCAATTGTGAAATGGCTCACTTCCTGAACTTGGAGTACAAAAAAGCCTACAGCACCTGGTATTCCCAGGTGGTCTCCCATCCAGGTACTAACTAGGCCCGACACTGCTTAGCTTCCGAGATCAGACGAGATCGGGCGCAATCAGTGTGGTGTGGCCGTAGGCTCTGGGCCTAGTGAGTTTTGTACTTTTAAGCATCTAGTCAGCTAGACCTTGCAGTTTTGAAAGGCAATTGAGAAATGGCTCACTTCCTGAACTTGGAGCACAAAAAAGCCTACAGCACCTGGTATTCCCAGGCGGTCTCCCATCCAGGTACTAACGAGGCCCGACACTGCTTAGCTTCCGAGATCAGACAAGATCAGGCACATTCAGTGTGGTGTGGCCGTAGGCTCTGGGCCTTGTGAGTTTTGTACTTTTAAGCATCTAGTCGGCTAGACCTTGCAGTTTTAAAAGGCAATTGAGAAAGGGCTCACTTCCTGAACTTGGAGCACAAAAAAGCCTACAGCACCTGGTATTCCCAGGCAGTCTCCCATCCAGGTACTAACTAGGCCTGACACTGCTTAACTTCCGAGATCAGACGAGATCGGGTGCATTCAGTGTGGTGTGGCCGTAGGCTCTAGGAATGCTAAGAATATTACTCTTATGCATTTGCATTTAGTAAGCTAAGCCATGCAGCCACTTGCAACATGATACCACGCTCATCGCTCGATCAGGCTCGATCAGGCGAGATATATAAGACTGGTGGGCCCATTCAGGACTCCTATGTCTGGTAGGATAACTTTAATTCATCCATCCTGTGTCTGTTGCAGGGAGGTGGAGAGAACAATCAACACAATAATGGTTTTCTTTCATGCCTCTTGAAGGACTCAATATTCTCTGTACTGCATTACATGTGAAAGTCGATTTATTACCCATGAACACACTACCTGTATGCTAATTCTATGTAAAAAGGTAGCTCCAGCCCTCATGATGTTGTCCAACATTTCCGCTATAAAACGGGATACAATTATTTTGGAAACATACCAAATTTGAAAAATAATTGAGAAGTTGCGCAATTACTAATCATGGAGCACAAAAAAAGCCTACAGCACCTGGTATTCCCAAGCAGTCTCCCATCCAGGTACTAACTAGGCCCGACCCTGCTTAGCTTCCGAGATCGGGCGCATTCAGTGTGGTGTGGCCGTAGGTTCTGGGCCTAGTGAGTTTGTACTTTTAAGCATCTAGTCGGCTAGACCTTGCAGTTTTGAAAGGCAATTGTGAAATGGCTCACTTCCTGAACTTGGAGCACAAAAAAGCCTACAGCACCTGGTATTCCCAGGTGGTCTCCCATCCAGGTACTAACTAGGCCTGACACTGCTTAGCTTCCGAGATCAGACGAGATCGGGCGCATTCAGTGTGGTGTGGCCGTAGGCTCTGGGCCTAGTGAGTTTTGTACTTTTAAGCATCTAGTCGGCTAGACCTTGCAGTTTTGAAAGGCAATTGAGAAATGGCTCACTTCCTGAACTTGGAGTACAAAAAAGCCTACAGCACCTGGTATTGCCAGGCGGTCTCCCATCCAGGTACTAACTAGGCCCGACAATGCTTAGCTTCTGAGATCAGACGAGATCAGGCGCATTCAGTGTGGTGTGGCCGTAGGCTCTGGGCCTAGTGAGTTTTGTACTTTTAAGCATCTAGTCGGCTAGACCTTGCAGTTTTGAAAGGCAATTGTGAAATGGCTCACTTCCTGAACTTGGAGCACAAAATAGCCTACAGCACCTGGTATTCCCAGGCGGTCTCCCATCCAGGTACTAACAAGGCCCGACACTGCTTAGCTTCCGAGATCAGACGAGATCGGGCGCATTCAGTGTGGTGTGGCCGTAGGCTCTGGGCCCTGTGAGTTTTGTACTTTTAAGCATCTAGTCGGCTAGACCTTGCAGTTTTGAAAGGCAATTGAGAAATGGCTCACTTCCTGAACTTGGAGTACAAAAAAGCCTACAGCACCTGGTATTCCCAGGCGGTCTCCCATCCAGGTACTAACTAGGCCCGACACTGCTTAGCTTCTGAGATCAGACGAGATCAGGCGCATTCAGTGTGGTGTGGCCTTAGGCTCTGGGCCTAGTGAGTTTTGTACTTTTAAGCATCTAGTCGGCTAGACCTTGCAGTTTTAAAAGGCAGTTGAGAAAGGGCTCACTTCCTGAACTTGGAGCACAAAAAAGCCTACAGCACCTGGTATTCCCAGGCGGTCTCCCATCCAGGTACTAACTAGGCCTGACACTGCTTAACTTCCGAGATCAGACGAGATCGGGTGCATTCAGTGTGGTGTGGCCGTAGGCTCTAGGAATGCTAAGAATATTACTCTTATGCATTTGCATTTAGTAAGCTAAGCCATGCAGCCACTTGCAACATGATACCACGCTCATCGCTCGATCAGGCGAGATATATAAGACTGGTGGGCCCATTCAGGACTCCTATGTCTGGTAGGATAACTTTAATTCATCCATCCTGTGTCTGTTGCAGGGAGGTGGAGAGAACAATCAACACAATAATGGGTTTCTTTCATGCCTCTTGAAGGACTCAATATTCTCTGTACTGCATTACATGTGAAAGTCGATTTATTACCCATGAACACACTACCTGTATGCTAATTCTATGTAAAAAGGTAGCTCCAGCCCTCATGATGTTGTCCAACATTTCCGCTATAAAACGGGATACAATTATTTTGGAAACATACCAAATTTGAAAAATAATTGAGAAGTTGCGCAATTACTAATCATGGAGCACAAAAAAGCCTACAGCACCTGGTATTCCCAGGCAGTCTCCCATCCAGGTACTAACTAGGCCCGACCCTGCTTAGCTTCCGAGATCGGGCGCATTCAGTGTGGTGTGGCCGTAGGCTCTGGGCCTAGTGAGTTTTGTACTTTTAAGCATCTAGTCGGCTAGACCTTGCAGTTTTGAAAGGCAATTGTGAAATGGCTCACTTCCTGAACTTGGAGTACAAAAAAGCCTACAGCACCTGGTATTCCCAGGTGGTCTCCCATCCAGGTACTAACTAGGCCCGACACTGCGTAGCTTCCGAGATCAGACGAGATCGGGCGCAATCAGTGTGGTGTGGCCGTAGGCTCTGGGCCTAGTGAGTTTTGTACTTTTAAGCATCTAGTCAGCTAGACCTTGCAGTTTTGAAAGGCAATTGAGAAATGGCTCACTTCCTGAACTTGGAGCACAAAAAAGCCTACAGCACCTGGTATTCCCAGGCGGTCTCCCATCCAGGTACTAACGAGGCCTGACACTGCTTAGCTTCCGAGATCAGACGAGATGGGGCACATTCAGTGTGGTGTGGCCGCAGGCTCTGGGCCTTGTGAGTTTTGTACTTTTAAGCATCTAGTCAGCTAGACCTTGCAGTTTTGAAAGGCAATTGAGAAATGGCTCACTTCCTGAACTTGGAGCACAAAAAAGCCTACAGCACCTGGTATTCCCAGGCGGTCTCCCATCCAGGTACTAACGAGGCCCGACACTGCTTAGCTTCCGAGATCAGACGAGATCAGGCGCATTCAGTGTGGTGTGGCCGTAGGCTCTGGGCCTAGTGAGTTTTGTACTTTTAAGCATCTAGTCGGCTAGACCTTGCAGTTTTAAAAGGCAATTGAGAAAGGGCTCACTTCCTGAACTTGGAGCACAAAAAAGCCTACAGCACCTGGTATTCCCAGGCGGTCTCCCATCCAGGTACTAACTAGGCCTGACACTGCTTAACTTCCAAGATCAGACGCATTCAGTGTGGTGTGGCCGTAGGCTCTAGGAATGCTAAGAATATTACTCTTATGCATTTGCATTTAGTAAGCTAAGCCATGCAGCCACTTGCAACATGATACCACGCTCATCGCTCGATCAGGCTCGATCAGGCGAGATATATAAGACTGGTGGGCCCATTCAGGACTCCTATGTCTGGTAGGATAACTTTAATTCATCCATCCTGTGTCTGTTGCAGGGAGGTGGAGAGAACAATCAACACAATAATGGTTTTCTTTCATGCCTCTTGAAGGACTCAATATTCTCTGTACTGCATTACATGTGAAAGTCGATTTATTACCCATGAACACACTACCTGTATGCTAATTCTATGTAAAAAGGTAGCTCCAGCCCTCATGATGTTGTCCAACATTTCCGCTATAAAACGGGATACAATTATTTTGGAAACATACCAAATTTGAAAAATAATTGAGAAGTTGCGCAATTACTAATCATGGAGCACAAAAAAGTCTACAGCACCTGGTATTCCCAGGCAGTCTCCCATCCAGGTACTAACTAGGCCCGACCCTGCTTAGCTTCCGAGATCGGGCGCATTCAGTGTGGTGTGGCCGTAGGCTCTGGGCCTAGTGAGTTTGTACTTTTAAGCATCTAGTCGGCTAGACCTTGCAGTTTTGAAAGGCAATTGTGAAATGGCTCACTTCCTGAACTTGGAGCACAAAAAAGCCTACAGCACCTGGTATTCCCAGGTGGTCTCCCATCCAGGTACTAACTAGGCCCGACACTGCTTAGCTTCCGAGATCAGACGAGATCGGGCGCATTCAGTGTGGTGTGGCCGTAGGCTCTGGGCCTAGTGAGTTTTGTACTTTTAAGCATCTAGTCGGCTAGACCTTGCAGTTTTGAAAGGCAATTGTGAAATGGCTCACTTCCTGAACTTGGAGCACAAAAAAGCCTACAGCACCTGGTATTCCCAGGTGGTCTCCCATCCAGGTACTAACTAGGCCCGACACTGCTTAGCTTCTGAGATCAGACGAGATCAGGCGCATTCAGTGTGGTGTGGCCGTAGGCTCTGGGCCTAGTGAGTTTTGTACTTTTAAGCATCTAGTCGGCTAGACCTTGCAGTTTTAAAAGGCAATTGAGAAAGGGCTCACTTCCTGAACTTGGAGCACAAAAAAGCCTACAGCACCTGGTATTCCCAGGCGGTCTCCCATCCAGGTACTAACTAGGCCTGACACTGCTTAACTTCCGAGATCAGACGAGATCGGGTGCATTCAGTGTGGTGTGGCCGTAGGCTCTAGGAATGCTAAGAATATTACTCTTATGCATTTGCATTTAGTAAGCTAAGCCATGCAGCCACTTGCAACATGATACCACGCTCATCGCTCGATCAGGCTCGATCAGGCGAGATATATAAGACTGGTGGGCCCATTCAGGACTCCTATGTCTGGTAGGATAACTTTAATTCATCCATCCTGTGTCTGTTGCAGGGAGGTGGAGAGAACAATCAACACAATAATGGTTTTCTTTCATGCCTCTTGAAGGACTCAATATTCTCTGTACTGCATTACATGTGAAAGTCGATTTATTACCCATGAACACACTACCTGTATGCTAATTCTATGTAAAAAGGTAGCTCCAGCCCTCATGATGTTGTCCAACATTTCCGCTATAAAACGGGATACAATTATTTTGGAAACATACCAAATTTGAAAAATAATTGAGAAGTTGCGCAATTACTAATCATGGAGCACAAAAAAAGCCTACAGCACCTGGTATTCCCAAGCAGTCTCCCATCCAGGTACTAACTAGGCCCGACCCTGCTTAGCTTCCGAGATCGGGCGCATTCAGTGTGGTGTGGCCGTAGGTTCTGGGCCTAGTGAGTTTGTACTTTTAAGCATCTAGTCGGCTAG
Organism: Ambystoma mexicanum; assembly: GCF_040938575.1. Taxonomy (NCBI): domain Eukaryota; kingdom Metazoa; phylum Chordata; class Amphibia; order Caudata; family Ambystomatidae; genus Ambystoma; species Ambystoma mexicanum. The sequence continues at coordinate 844,694,355 of NC_090927.1, forward strand.
ACCTTGCAGTTTTGAAAGGCAATTGTGAAATGGCTCACTTCCTGAACTTGGAGCACAAAAAAGCCTACAGCACCTGGTATTCCCAGGTGGTCTCCCATCCAGGTACTAACTAGGCCCGACACTGCTTAGCTTCCGAGATCAGACGAGATCGGGCGCAATCAGTGTGGTGTGTCCGTAGTCTCTGGGCCTAGTGAGTTTTGTACTTTTAAGCATCTAGTCAGCTAGACCTTGCAGTTTTGAAAGGCAATTGAGAAATGGCTCACTTCCTGAACTTGGAGCACAAAAAAGCCTACAGCACCTGGTATTCCCAGGCGGTCTCCCATCCAGGTACTAACGAGGCCCGACACTGCTTAGCTTCCGAGATCAGACGAGATCAGGCACATTCAGTGTGGTGTGGCCGTAGGCTCTGGGCCTTGTGAGTTTTGTACTTTTAAGCATCTAGTCGGCTAGACCTTGCAGTTTTAAAAGGCAATTGAGAAAGGGCTCACTTCCTGAACTTGGAGCACAAAAAAGCCTACAGCACCTGGTATTCCCAGGCAGTCTCCCATCCAGGTACTAACTAGGCCTGACACTGCTTAACTTCCGAGATCAGACGAGATCGGGTGCATTCAGTGTGGTGTGGCCGTAGGCTCTAGGAATGCTAAGAATATTACTCTTATGCATTTGCATTTAGTAAGCTAAGCCATGCAGCCACTTGCAACATGATACCACGCTCATCGCTCGATCAGGCTCGATCAGGCGAGATATATAAGACTGGTGGGCCCATTCAGGACTCCTATGTCTGGTAGGATAACTTTAATTCATCCATCCTGTGTCTGTTGCAGGGAGGTGGAGAGAACAATCAACACAATAATGGTTTTCTTTCATGCCTCTTGAAGGACTCAATATTCTCTGTACTGCATTACATGTGAAAGTCGATTTATTACCCATGAACACACTACCTGTATGCTAATTCTATGTAAAAAGGTAGCTCCAGCCCTCATGATGTTGTCCAACATTTCCGCTATAAAACGGGATACAATTATTTTGGAAACATACCAAATTTGAAAAATAATTGAGAAGTTGCGCAATTACTAATCATGGAGCACAAAAAAGCCTACAGCACCTGGTATTCCCAGGCAGTCTCCCATCCAGGTACTAACTAGGCCCGACCCTGTTTAGCTTCCGAGATCGGGCGCATTCAGTGTGGTGTGGCCGTAGGCTCTGGGCCTAGAGAGTTTTGTACTTTTAAGCATCTAGTCGGCTAGACCTTGCAGTTTTGAAAGGCAATTGTGAAATAGGCTCACTTCCTGAACTTGGAGCACAAAAAAGCCTACAGCACCTGGTATTCCCAGGCGGTCTCCCATCCAGGTACTAACGAGGCCCTACACTGCTTAGCTTCTGAGATCAGACGCATTCAGTGTGGTGTGGCCGTAGGCTCTGGGCCTTGTGAGTTTTGTACTTTTAAGCATCTAGTCGGCTAGACCTTGCAGTTTTGAAAGGCAATTGTGAAATGGCTCACTTCCTGAACTTGGAGCACAAAAAAGCCTACAGCACCTGGTATTCCCAGGCGGTCTCCCATCCAGGTACTAACGAGGCCCGACACTGCTTAGCTTCCGAGATCAGACGAGTTCGGGCGCATTCAGTGTGGTGTGGCCGTAGGCTCTGGGCCTTGTGAGTTTTGTACTTTTAAGCATCTAGTCGGCTAGACCTTGCAGTTTTGAAAGGCAATTGAGAAATGGCTCACTTCCTGAACTTGGAGTACAAAAAAGCCTACAGCACCTGGTATTCCCAGGCGGTCTCCCATCCAGGTACTAATTAGGCCCGACACTGCTTAGCTTCTGAGATCAGACGAGATCAGGCGCATTCAGTGTGGTGTGGCCGTAGGCTCTGGGCCGTGTGATTTTTGTACTTTTAAGCATCTAGTCGGCTAGACCTTGCAGTTTTGAAAGGCAATTGTGAAATGGCTCACTTCCTGAACTTGGAGCACAAAAAAGCCTACAGCACCTTGTATTCCCAGGTGGTCTCCCATCCAGGTACTAACTAGGACCGACACTGCTTAGCTTCTGAGATCAGACGAGATCAGGCGCATTCAGTGTGGTGTGGCCGTAGGCTCTGGGCCTAGTGAGTTTTGTACTTTTAAGCATCTAGTCGGCTAGACCTTGCAGTTTTAAAAGGCAATTGAGAAAGGCCTCACTTCCTGAACTTGGAGCACAAAAAAGCCTACAGCACCTGGTATTCCCAGGCCTTCTCCCATCCAGGTACTAACTAGGCCTGACACTGCTTAACTTCCGAGATCAGACGAGATCGGGTGCATTCAGTGTGGTGTGGCCGTAGGCTCTAGGAATGCTAAGAATATTACTCTTATGCATTTGCATTTAGTAAGCTAAGCCATGCAGCCACTTGCAACATGATACCACGCTCATCGCTCGATCAGGCGAGATATATAAGACTGGTGGGCCCATTCAGGACTCCTATGTCTGGTAGGATAACTTTAATTCATCCATCCTGTGTCTGTTGCAGGGAGGTGGAGAGAACAATCAACACAATAATGGTTTTCTTTCATGCCTCTTGAAGGACTCAATATTCTCTGTACTGCATTACATGTGAAAGTCGATTTATTACCCATGAACACACTACCTGTATGCTAATTCTATGTAAAAAGGTAGCTCCAGCCCTCATGATGTTGTCCAACATTTCCGCTATAAAACGGGATACAATTATTTTGGAAACATACCAAATTTGAAAAATAATTGAGAAGTTGCGCAATTACTAATCATGGAGCACAAAAAAGCCTACAGCACCTGGTATTCCCAGGCAGTCTCCCATCCAGGTACTAACGAGGCCCTACACTGCTTAGCTTCCGAGATCAGACGCATTCAGTGTGGTGTGGCCGTAGGCTCTGGGCCTTGTGAGTTTTGTACTTTTAAGCATCTAGTCGGCTAGACCTTGCAGTTTTGAAAGGCAATTGTGAAATGGCTCACTTCCTGAACTTGGAGCACAAAAAAGCCTACAGCACCTGGTATTCCCAGGCGGTCTCCCATCCAGGTGCTAACAAGGCCCGACACTGCTTAGCTTCCGAGATCAGATGAGATCGGGCGCATTCAGTGTGATGTGGCCGTAGGCTCTGGGCCTTGTGAGTTTTGTACTTTTAAGCATCTAGTCGGCTAGACCTTGCAGTTTTGAAAGGCAATTGAGAAATGGCTCACTTCCTGAACTTGGAGTACAAAAAAGCCTACAGCACCTGGTATTCCCAGGCGGTCTCCCATCCAGGTACTAACTAGGCCCGACACTGCTTAGCTTCTGAGATCAGACGAGATCAGGCGCATTCAGTGTGGTGTGGCCTTAGGCTCTGGGCCTAGTGAGTTTTGAACTTTTAAGCATCTAGTCGGCTAGACCTTGCAGTTTTAAAAGGCAATTGAGAAAGGGCTCACTTCCTGAACTTGGAGCACAAAAAAGCCTACAGCACCTGGTATTCCCAGGCGGTCTCCCATCCAGGTATTAACTAGGCCTGACACTGCTTAACTTCCGAGATCAGACGAGATCGGGTGCATTCAGTGTGGTGTGGCCGTAGGCTCTAGGAATGCTAAGAATATTACTCTTATGCATTTGCATTTAGTAAGCTAAGCCATGCAGCCACTTGCAACATGATACCACGCTCATCGCTCGATCAGGCTCGATCAGGCGAGATATATAAGACTGGTGGGCCCATTCAGGACTCCTATGTCTGGTAGGATAACTTTAATTCATCCATCCTGTGTCTGTTGCAGGGAGGTGGAGAGAACAATCAACACAATAATGGGTTTCTTTCATGCCTCTTGAAGGACTCAATATTCTCTGTACTGCATTACATGTGAAAGTCGATTTATTACCCATGAACACACTACCTGTATGCTAATTCTATGTAAAAAGGTAGCTCCAGCCCTCATGATGTTGTCCAACATTTCCGCTATAAAACGGGATACAATTATTTTGGAAACATACCAAATTTGAAAAATAATTGAGAATTTGCGCAATTACTAATCATGGAGCACAAAAAAGCCTACAGCACCTGGTATTCCCAGGCAGTCTCCCATCCAGGTACTAACTAGGCCTGACCCTGCTTAGCTTCCGAGATTGGGCGCATTCAGTGTGGTGTGGCCGTAGGCTCTGGGCCTAGTGAGTTTTGTACTTTTAAGCATCTAGTCGGCTAGACCTTGCAGTTTTGAAAGTCAATTGTGAAATGGCTCACTTCCTGAACTTGGAGTACAAAAAAGCCTACAGCACCTGGTATTCCCAGGTGGTCTCCCATCCAGGTACTAACTAGGCCCGACACTGCTTAGCTTCCGAGATCAGACGAGATCGGGCGCAATCAGTGTGGTGTGGCCGTAGGCTCTGGGCCTAGTGAGTTTTGTACTTTTAAGCATCTAGTCAGCTAGACCTTGCAGTTTTGAAAGGCAATTGAGAAATGGCTCACTTCCTGAACTTGGAGCACAAAAAAGCCTACAGCACCTGGTATTCCCAGGCGGTCTCCCATCCAGGTACTAACGAGGCCCGACACTGCTTAGCTTCCGAGATCAGACAAGATCAGGCACATTCAGTGTGGTGTGGCCGTAGGCTCTGGGCCTTGTGAGTTTTGTACTTTTAAGCATCTAGTCGGCTAGACCTTGCAGTTTTAAAAGGCAATTGAGAAAGGGCTCACTTCCTGAACTTGGAGCACAAAAAAGCCTACAGCACCTGGTATTCCCAGGCAGTCTCCCATCCAGGTACTAACTAGGCCTGACACTGCTTAACTTCCGAGATCAGACGAGATCGGGTGCATTCAGTGTGGTGTGGCCGTAGGCTCTAGGAATGCTAAGAATATTACTCTTATGCATTTGCATTTAGTAAGCTAAGCCATGCAGCCACTTGCAACATGATACCACGCTCATCGCTCGATCAGGCTCGATCAGGCGAGATATATAAGACTGGTGGGCCCATTCAGGACTCCTATGTCTGGTAGGATAACTTTAATTCATCCATCCTGTGTCTGTTGCAGGGAGGTGGAGAGAACAATCAACACAATAATGGTTTTCTTTCATGCCTCTTGAAGGACTCAATATTCTCTGTACTGCATTACATGTGAAAGTCGATTTATTACCCATGAACACACTACCTGTATGCTAATTCTATGTAAAAAGGTAGCTCCAGCCCTCATGATGTTGTCCAACATTTCCGCTATAAAACGGGATACAATTATTTTGGAAACATACCAAATTTGAAAAATAATTGAGAAGTTGCGCAATTACTAATCATGGAGCACAAAAAAGCCTACAGCACCTGGTATTCCCAGGCAGTCTCCCATCCAGGTACTAACTAGGCCCGACCCTGTTTAGCTTCCGAGATCGGGCGCATTCAGTGTGGTGTGGCCGTAGGCTCTGGGCCTAGAGAGTTTTGTACTTTTAGGCATCTAGTCGGCTAGACCTTGCAGTTTTGAAAGGCAATTGTGAAATGGCTCACTTCCTGAACTTGGAGCACAAAAAAGCCTACAGCACCTGGTATTCCCAGGCGGTCTCCCATCCAGGTACTAACAAGGCCCGACACTGCTTAGCTTCCGAGATCAGACGAGATCGGGCGCATTCAGTGTGGTGTGGCCGTAGGCTCTGGGCCTTGTGAGTTTTGTACTTTTAAGCATCTAGTCGGCTAGACCTTGCAGTTTTGAAAGGCAATTGAGAAATGGCTCACTTCCTGAACTTGGAGTACAAAAAAGCCTACAGCACCTGGTATTCCCAGGCGGTCTCCCATCCAGGTACTAACTAGGCCCGACACTGCTTAGCTTCTGAGATCAGACGAGATCAGGCGCATTCAGTGTGGTGTGGCCTTAGGCTCTGGGCCTAGTGAGTTTTGTACTTTTAAGCATCTAGTCGGCTAGACCTTGCAGTTTTAAAAGGCAATTGAGAAAGGCCTCACTTCCTGAACTTGGAGCACAAAAAAGCCTACAGCACCTGGTATTCCCAGGCGGTCTCCCATCCAGGTACTAACTAGGCCTGACACTGCTTAACTTCCGAGATCAGACGAGATCGGGTGCATTCAGTGTGGTGTGGCCGTAGGCTCTAGGAATGCTAAGAATATTACTCTTATGCATTTGCATTTAGTAAGCTAAGCCATGCAGCCACTTGCAACATGATACCACGCTCATCGCTCGATCAGGCTCGATCAGGCGAGATATATAAGACTGGTGGGCCCATTCAGGACTCCTATGTCTGGTAGGATAACTTTAATTCATCCATCCTGTGTCTGTTGCAGGGAGGTGGAGAGAACAATCAACACAATAATGGGTTTCTTTCATGCCTCTTGAAGGACTCAATATTCTCTGTACTGCATTACATGTGAAAGTCGATTTATTACCCATGAACACACTACCTGTATGCTAATTCTATGTAAAAAGGTAGCTCCAGCCCTCATGATGTTGTCCAACATTTCCGCTATAAAACGGGATACAATTATTTTGGAAACATACCAAATTTGAAAAATAATTGAGAATTTGCGCAATTACTAATCATGGAGCACAAAAAAGCCTACAGCACCTGGTATTCCCAGGCAGTCTCCCATCCAGGTACTAACTAGGCCCGACCCTGCTTAGCTTCCGAGATCGGGCGCATTCAGTGTGGTGTGGCCGTAGGCTCTGGGCCTAGTGAGTTTTGTACTTTTAAGCATCTAGTCGGCTAGACCTTGCAGTTTTGAAAGGCAATTGTGAAATGGCTCACTTCCTGAACTTGGAGTACAAAAAAGCCTACAGCACCTGGTATTCCCAGGTGGTCTCCCATCCAGGTACTAACTAGGCCCGACACTGCTTAGCTTCCGAGATCAGACGAGATCGGGCGCAATCAGTGTGGTGTGGCCGTAGGCTCTGGGCCTAGTGAGTTTTGTACTTTTAAGCATCTAGTCAGCTAGACCTTGCAGTTTTGAAAGGCAATTGAGAAATGGCTCACTTCCTGAACTTGGAGCACAAAAAAGCCTACAGCACCTGGTATTCCCAGGCGGTCTCCCATCCAGGTACTAACGAGGCCCGACACTGCTTAGCTTCCGAGATCAGACGAGATGGGGCGCATTCAGTGTGGTGTGGCCGCAGGCTCTGGACCTTGTGAGTTTTGTACTTTTAAGCATCTAGTCAGCTAGACCTTGCAGTTTTGAAAGGCAATTGAGAAATGGCTCACTTCCTGAACTTGGAGCACAAAAAAGCCTACAGCACCTGGTATTCCCAGGCGGTCTCCCATCCAGGTACTAACGAGGCCCGACACTGCTTAGCTTCCGAGATCAGACGAGATCAGGCGCATTCAGTGTGGTGTGGCCGTAGGCTCTGGGCCTTGTGAGTTTTGTACTTTTAAGCATCTAGTCGGCTAGACCTTGCAGTTTTAAAAGGCAATTGAGAAAGGGCTCACTTCCTGAACTTGGAGCACAAAAAAGCCTACAGCACCTGGTATTCCCAGGCGGTCTCCCATCCAGGTACTAACTAGGCCTGACACTGCTTAACTTCCAAGATCAGACGAGATCGGGTGCATTCAGTGTGGTGTGGCCGTAGGCTCTAGGAATGCTAAGAATATTACTCTTATGCATTTGCATTTAGTAAGCTAAGCCATGCAGCCACTTGCAACATGATACCACGCTCATCGCTCGATCAGGCTCGATCAGGCGAGATATATAAGACTGGTGGGCCCATTCAGGACTCCTATGTCTGGTAGGATAACTTTAATTCATCCATCCTGTGTCTGTTGCAGGGAGGTGGAGAGAACAATCAACACAATAATGGGTTTCTTTCATGCCTCTTGAAGGACTCAATATTCTCTGTACTGCATTACATGTGAAAGTCGATTTATTACCCATGAACACACTACCTGTATGCTAATTCTATGTAAAAAGGTAGCTCCAGCCCTCATGATGTTGTCCAACATTTCCGCTATAAAACGGGATACAATTATTTTGGAAACATACCAAATTTGAAAAATAATTGAGAAGTTGCGCAATTACTAATCATGGAGCACAAAAAAGCCTACAGCACCTGGTATTCCCAGGCAGTCTCCCATCCAGGTACTAACTAGGCCTGACCCTGCTCAGCTTCCGAGATCGGGCGCATTCAGTGTGGTGTGGCCGTAGGCTCTGGGCCTAGTGAGTTTTGTACTTTTAAGCATCTAGTCGGCTAGACCTTGCAGTTTTGAAAGGGAATTGTGAAATGGCTCACTTCCTGAACTTGGAGCACAAAAAAGCCTACAGCACCTGGTATTCCCAGGCGGTCTCCCATCCAGGTACTAACGAGGCCCGACACTGCTTAGCTTCCGAGATCAGACGAGATCGGGCGCATTCAGTGTGGTGTGGCCGTAGGCTCTGGGCCTTGTGAGTTTTGTACTTTTAAGCATCTAGTCGGCTAGACCTTGCAGTTTTGAAAGGCAATTGAGAAATGGCTCACTTCCTGAACTTGGAGTACTAAAAAGCCTACAGCACCTGGTATTCCCAGGCGGTCTCCCATCCAGGTACTAACTAGGCCCGACATTGCTTAGCTTCTGAGATCAGACGAGATCAGGCGCATTCAGTGTGGTGTGGCCGTAGGCTCTGGGCCTAGTGAGTTTTGTACTTTTAAGCATCTAGTCGGCTAGACCTTGCAGTTTTGAAAGGCAATTGAGAAAGGGCTCACTTCCTGAACTTGGAGCACAAAAAAGCCTACAGCACCTGGTATTCCCAGGCGGTCTCCCATCCAGGTACTAACTAGGCGTAACACTGCTTAACTTCCGAGATCAGACGAGATCGGGTGCATTCAGTGTGGTGTGGCCGTAGGCTCTAGGAATGCTAAGAATATTACTCTTATGCATTTGCATTTAGTAAGCTAAGCCATGCAGCCACTTGCAACATGATACCACGCTCATCGCTCGATCAGGCTCGATCAGGCGAGATATATAAGACTGGTGGGCCCATTCTGGACTCCTATGTCTGGTAGGATAACTTTAATTCATCCATCCTGTGTCTGTTGCAGGGAGGTGGAGAGAACAATCAACACAGTAATGGTTTTCTTTCATGCCTCTTGAAGGACTCAATATTCTCTGTACTGCATTACATGTGAAAGTCGATTTATTACCCATGAACACACTACCTGTATGCTAATTCTATGTAAAAAGGTAGCTCCAGCCCTCATGATGTTGTCCAACATTTCCGCTATAAAACGGGATACAATTATTTTGGAAACATACCAAATTTGAAAAATAATTGAGAAGTTGCGCAATTACTAATCATGGAGCACAAAAAAGCCTACAGCACCTGGTATTCCCAGGCAGTCTCCCATCCAGGTACTAACTAGGCCCGACCCTGCTTAGCTTCCGAGATCGGGCGCATTCAGTGTGGTGTGGCCGTAGGCTCTGGGACTAGTGAGTTTTGTACTTTTAAGCATCTAGTCGGCTAGACCTTGCAGTTTTGAAAGGCAATTGTGAAATGGCTCACTTCCTGAACTTGGAGCACAAAAAAGCCTACAGCACCTGGTATTCCCAGGTGGTCTCCCATCCAGGTACTAACTAGGCCCGACACTGCTTAGCTTCTGAGATCAGACGAGATCAGGCGCATTCAGTGTGGTGTGGCCGTAGGCTCTGGGCCTAGTGAGTTTTGTACTTTTAAGCATCTAGTCGGCTAGACCTTGCAGTTTTAAAAGGCAATTGAGAAAGGCCTCACTTCCTGAACTTGGTGCACAAAAAAGCCTACAGCACCTGGTATTCCCAGGCCTTCTCCCATCCAGGTACTAACTAGGCCTGACACTGCTTAACTTCCGAGATCAGACGAGATCGGGTGCATTCAGTGTGGTGTGGCCGTAGGCTCTAGGAATGCTAAGAATATTACTCTTATGCATTTGCATTTAGTAAGCTAAGCCATGCAGCCACTTGCAACATGATACCACGCTCATCGCTCGATCAGGCTCGATCAGGCGAGATATATAAGACTGGTGGGCCCATTCAGGGCTCCTATGTCTGGTAGGATAACTTTAATTCATCCATCCTGTGTCTGTTGCAGGGAGGTGGAGAGAACAATCAACACAATAATGGTTTTCTTTCATGCCTCTTGAAGGACTCAATATTCTCTGTACTGCATTACATGTGAAAGTCGATTTATTACCCATGAACACACTACCTGTATGCTAATTCTATGTAAAAAGGTAGCTCCAGCCCTCATGATGTTGTCCAACATTTCCGCTATAAAACGGGATACAATTATTTTGGAAACATACCAAATTTGAAAAATAATTGAGAAGTTGCGCAATTACTAATCATGGAGCACAAAAAAGCCTACAGCACCTGGTATTCCCAGGCAGTCTCCCATCCAGGTACTAACGAGGCCCTACACTGCTTAGCTTCCGAGATCAGACGCATTCAGTGTGGTGTGGCCGTAGGCTCTGGGCCTTGTGAGTTTTGTACTTTTAAGCATCTAGTCGGCTAGACCTTGCAGTTTTGAAAGGCAATTGTGAAATGGCTCACTTCCTGAACTTGGAGCACAAAAAAGCCTACAGCACCTGGTATTCCCAGGCGGTCTCCCATCCAGGTACTAACAAGGCCCGACACTGCTTAGCTTCCGAGATCAGACGATATCGGGCGCATTCAGTGTGATGTGGCCGTAGGCTCTGGGCCTTGTGAGTTTTGTACTTTTAAGCATCTAGTCGGCTAGACCTTGCAGTTTTGAAAGGCAATTGAGAAATGGCTCACTTCCTGAACTTGGAGTACAAAAAAGCCTACAGCACCTGGTATTCCCAGGCGGTCTCCCATCCAGGTACTAACTAGGCCCGACACTGCTTAGCTTCTGAGATCAGACGAGATCAGGCGCATTCAGTGTGGTGTGGCCTTAGGCTCTGGGCCTAGTGAGTTTTGTACTTTTAAGCATCTAGTCGGCTAGACCTTGCAGTTTTAAAAGGCAATTGAGAAAGGGCTCACTTCCTGAACTTGGAGCACAAAAAAGCCTACAGCACCTGGTATTCCCAGGCGGTCTCCCATCCAGGTACTAACTAGGCCTGACACTGCTTAACTTCCGAGATCAGACGAGATCGGGTGCATTCAGTGTGGTGTGGCCGTAGGCTCTAGGAATGCTAAGAATATTACTCTTATGCATTTGCATTTAGTAAGCTAAGCCATGCAGCCACTTGCAACATGATACCACGCTCATCGCTCGATCAGGCTCGATCAGGCGAGATATATAAGACTGGTGGGCCCATTCAGGACTCCTATGTCTGGTAGGATAACTTTAATTCATCCATCCTGTGTCTGTTGCAGGGAGGTGGAGAGAACAATCAACACAATAATGGGTTTCTTTCATGCCTCTTGAAGGACTCAATATTCTCTGTACTGCATTACATGTGAAAGTCGATTTATTACCCATGAACACACTACCTGTATGCTAATTCTATGTAAAAAGGTAGCTCCAGCCCTCATGATGTTGTCCAACATTTCCGCTATAAAACGGGATACAATTATTTTGGAAACATACCAAATTTGAAAAATAATTGAGAATTTGCGCAATTACTAATCATGGAGCACAAAAAAGCCTACAGCACCTGGTATTCCCAGGCAGTCTCCCATCCAGGTACTAACTAGGCCTGACCCTGTTTAGCTTCCGAGATTGGGCGCATTCAGTGTGGTGTGGCCGTAGGCTCTGGGCCTAGTGAGTTTTGTACTTTTAAGCATCTAGTCGGCTAGACCTTGCAGTTTTGAAAGGCAATTGTGAAATGGCTCACTTCCTGAACTTGGAGTACAAAAAAGCCTACAGCACCTGGTATTCCCCGGTGGTCTCCCATCCAGGTACTAACTAGGCCCGACACTGCTTAGCTTCCGAGATCAGACGAGATCGGGCGCAATCAGTGTGGTGTGGCCGTAGGCTCTGGGCCTAGTGAGTTTTGTACTTTTAAGCATCTAGTCAGCTAGACCTTGCAGTTTTGAAAGGCAATTGAGAAATGGCTCACTTCCTGAACTTGGAGCACAAAAAAGCCTACAGCACCTGGTATTCCCAGGCGGTCTCCCATCCAGGTACTAACGAGGCCCGACACTGCTTAGCTTCCGAGATCAGACGAGATCAGGCACATTCAGTGTGGTGTGGCCGTAGGCTCTGGGTCTTGTGAGTTTTGTACTTTTAAGCATCTAGTCGGCTAGACCTTGCAGTTTTAAAAGGCAATTGAGAAAGGGCTCACTTCCTGAACTTGGAGCACAAAAAAGCCTACAGCACCTGGTATTCCCAGGCAGTCTCCCATCCAGGTACTAACTAGGCCTGACACTGCTTAACTTCCGAGATCAGACGAGATCGGGTGCATTCAGTGTGGTGTGGCCGTAGGCTCTAGGAATGCTAAGAATATTACTCTTATGCATTTGCATTTAGTAAGCTAAGCCATGCAGCCACTTGCAACATGATACCACGCTCATCGCTAGATCAGGCTCGATCAGGCGAGATATATAAGACTGGTGGGCCCATTCAGGACTCCTATGTCTGGTAGGATAACTTTAATTCATCCATCCTGTGTCTGTTGCAGGGAGGTGGAGAGAACAATCAACACAATAATGGTTTTCTTTCATGCCTCTTGAAGGACTCAATATTCTCTGTACTGCATTACATGTGAAAGTCGATTTATTACCCATGAACACACTACCTGTATGCTAATTCTATGTAAAAAGGTAGCTCCAGCCCTCATGATGTTGTCCAACATTTCCGCTATAAAACGGGATACAATTATTTTGGAAACATACCAAATTTGAAAAATAATTGAGAAGTTGCGCAATTACTAATCATGGAGCACAAAAAAGCCTACAGCACCTGGTATTCCCAGGCAGTCTCCCATCCAGGTACTAACTAGGCCCGACCCTGTTTAGCTTCCGAGATCGGGCGCATTCAGTGTGGTGTGGCCGTAGGCTCTGGGCCTAGAGAGTTTTGTACTTTTAAGCATCTAGTCGGCTAGACCTTGCAGTTTTGAAAGACAATTGTGAAATAGGCTCACTTCCTGAACTTGGAGCACAAAAAAGCCTACAGCACCTGGTATTCCCAGGCGGTCTCCCATCCAGGTACTAACGAGGCCCTACACTGCTTAGCTTCTGAGATCAGACGCATTCAGTGTGGTGTGGCCGTAGGCTCTGGGCCTTGTGAGTTTTGTACTTTTAAGCATCTAGTCGGCTAGACCTTGCAGTTTTGAAAGGCAATTGTGAAATGGCTCACTTCCTGAACTTGGAGCACAAAAAAGCCTACAGCACCTGGTATTCCCAGGCGGTCTCCCATCCAGGTACTAACGAGGCCCGACACTGCTTAGCTTCCGAGATCAGACGAGTTCGGGCGCATTCAGTGTGGTGTGGCCGTAGGCTCTGGGCCTTGTGAGTTTTGTACTTTTAAGCATCTAGTCGGCTAGACCTTGCAGTTTTGAAAGGCAATTGAGAAATGGCTCACTTCCTGAACTTGGAGTACAAAAAAGCCTACAGCACCTGGTATTCCCAGGCGGTCTCCCATCCAGGTACTAACTAGGCCCGACACTGCTTAGCTTCTGAGATCAGACGAGATCAGGCGCATTCAGTGTGGTGTGGCCGTAGGCTCTGGGCCGAGTGAGTTTTGTACTTTTAAGCATCTAGTCGGCTAGACCTTGCAGTTTTGAAAGGCAATTGTGAAATGGCTCACTTCCTGAACTTGGAGCACAAAAAAGCCTACAGCACCTGGTATTCCCAGGTGGTCTCCCATCCAGGTACTAACTAGGCCCGACACTGCTTAGCTTTTGAGATCAGACGAGATCAGGCGCATTCAGTGTGGTGTGGCCGTAGGCTCTGGGCCTAGTGAGTTTTGTACTTTTAAGCATCTAGTCGGCTAGACCTTGCAGTTTTAAAAGGCAATTGAGAAAGGCCTCACTTCCTGAACTTGGAGCACAAAAAAGCCTACAGCACCTGGTATTCCCAGGCCTTCTCCCATCCAGGTACTAACTAGGCCTGACACTGGTTAACTTCCGAGATCAGACGAGATCGGGTGCATTCAGTGTGGTGTGGCCGTAGGCTCTAGGAATGCTAAGAATATTACTCTTATGCATTTGCATTTAGTAAGCTAAGCCATGCAGCCACTTGCAACATGATACCACGCTCATCGCTCGATCAGGCTCGATCAGGCGAGATATATAAGACTGGTGGGCCCATTCAGGACTCCTATGTCTGGTAGGATAACTTTAATTCATCCATCCTGTGTCTGTTGCAGGGAGGTGGAGAGAACAATCAACACAATAATGGTTTTCTTTCATGCCTCTTGAAGGACTCAATATTCTCTGTACTGCATTACATGTGAAAGTCGATTTATTACCCATGAACACACTACCTGTATGCTAATTCTATGTAAAAAGGTAGCTCCAGCCCTCATGATGTTGTCCAACATTTCCGCTATAAAACGGGATACAATTATTTTGGAAACATACCAAATTTGAAAAATAATTGAGAAGTTGCGCAATTACTAATCATGGAGCACAAAAAAGCCTACAGCACCTGGTATTCCCAGGCAGTCTCCCATCCAGGTACTAACGAGGCCCTACACTGCTTAGCTTCCGAGATCAGACGCATTCAGTGTGGTGTGGCCGTAGGCTCTGGGCCTTGTGAGTTTTGTACTTTTAAGCATCTAGTCGGCTAGACCTTGCAGTTTTGAAAGGCAATTGTGAAATGGCTCACTTCCTGAACTTGGAGCACAAAAAAGCCTACAGCACCTGGTATTCCCAGGCGGTCTCCCATCCAGGTACTAACAAGGCCCGACACTGCTTAGCTTCCGAGATCAGACGAGATCGGGCGCATTCAGTGTGGTGTGGCCGTAGGCTCTGGGCCTTGTGAGTTTTGTACTTTTAAGCATCTAGTCGGCTAGACCTTGCAGTTTTGAAAGGCAATTGAGAAATGGCTCACTTCCTGAACTTGGAGTACAAAAAAGCCTACAGCACCTGGTATTCCCAGGCGGTCTCCCATCCAGGTACTAACTAGGCCCGACACTGCTTAGCTTCTGAGATCAGACGAGATCAGGCGCATTCAGTGTGGTGTGGCCTTAGGCTCTGGGCCTAGTGAGTTTTGTACTTTTAAGCATCTAGTCGGCTAGACCTTGCAGTTTTAAAAGGCAATTGAGAAAGGGCTCACTTCCTGAACTTGGAGCACAAAAAAGCCTACAGCACCTGGTATTCCCAGGCGGTCTCCCATCCAGGTACTAACTAGGCCTGACACTGCTTAACTTCCGAGATCAGACGAGATCGGGTGCATTCAGTGTGGTGTGGCCGTAGGCTCTAGGAATGCTAAGAATATTACTCTTATGCATTTGCATTTAGTAAGCTAAGCCATGCAGCCACTTGCAACATGATACCACGCTCATCGCTCGATCAGGCTCGATCAGGCGAGATATATAAGACTGGTGGGCCCATTCAGGACTCCTATGTCTGGTAGGATAACTTTAATTCATCCATCCTGTGTCTGTTGCAGGGAGGTGGAGAGAACAATCAACACAATAATGGGTTTCTTTCATGCCTCTTGAAGGACTCAATATTCTCTGTACTGCATTACATGTGAAAGTCGATTTATTACCCATGAACACACTACCTGTATGCTAATTCTATGTAAAAAGGTAGCTCCAGCCCTCATGATGTTGTCCAACATTTCCGCTATAAAACGGGATACAATTATTTTGGAAACATACCAAATTTGAAAAATAATTGAGAATTTGCGCAATTACTAATCATGGAGCACAAAAAAGCCTACAGCACCTGGTATTCCCAGGCAGTCTCCCATCCAGGTACTAACTAGGCCCGACCCTGCTTAGCTTCCGAGATCGGGCGCATTCAGTGTGGTGTGGCCGTAGGCTCTGGGCCTAGTGAGTTTTGTACTTTTAAGCATCTAGTCGGCTAGACCTTGCAGTTTTGAAAGGCAATTGTGAAATGGCTCACTTCCTGAACTTGGAGTACAAAAAAGCCTACAGCACCTGGTATTCCCAGGTGGTCTCCCATCCAGGTACTAACTAGGCCCGACACTGCTTAGCTTCCGAGATCAGACGAGATCGGGCGCAATCAGTGTGGTGTGGCCGTAGGCTCTGGGCCTAGTGAGTTTTGTACTTTTAAGCATCTAGTCAGCTAGACCTTGCAGTTTTGAAAGGCAATTGAGAAATGGCTCACTTCCTGAACTTGGAGCACAAAAAAGCCTACAGCACCTGGTATTCCCAGGCGGTCTCCCATCCAGGTACTAACGAGGCCCGACACTGCTTAGCTTCCGAGATCAGACGAGATGGGGCGCATTCAGTGTGGTGTGGCCGCAGGCTCTGGACCTTGTGAGTTTTGTACTTTTAAGCATCTAGTCAGCTAGACCTTGCAGTTTTGAAAGGCAATTGAGAAATGGCTCACTTCCTGAACTTGGAGCACAAAAAAGCCTACAGCACCTGGTATTCCCAGGCGGTCTCCCATCCAGGTACTAACGAGGCCCGACACTGCTTAGCTTCCGAGATCAGAGGAGATCAGGCGCATTCAGTGTGGTGTGGCCGTAGGCTCTGGGCCTTGTGAGTTTTGTACTTTTAAGCATCTAGTCGGCTAGACCTTGCAGTTTTAAAAGGCAATTGAGAAAGGGCTCACTTCCTGAACTTGGAGCACAAAAAAGCCTACAGCACCTGGTATTCCCAGGCGGTCTCCCATCCAGGTACTAACTAGGCCTGACACTGCTTAACTTCCAAGATCAGACGAGATCGGGTGCATTCAGTGTGGTGTGGCCGTAGGCTCTAGGAATGCTAAGAATATTACTCTTATGCATTTGCATTTAGTAAGCTAAGCCATGCAGCCACTTGCAACATGATACCACGCTCATCGCTCGATCAGGCTCGATCAGGCGAGATATATAAGACTGGTGGGCCCATTCAGGACTCCTATGTCTGGTAGGATAACTTTAATTCATCCATCCTGTGTCTGTTGCAGGGAGGTGGAGAGAACAATCAACACAATAATGGGTTTCTTTCATGCCTCTTGAAGGACTCAATATTCTCTGTACTGCATTACATGTGAAAGTCGATTTATTACCCATGAACACACTACCTGTATGCTAATTCTATGTAAAAAGGTAGCTCCAGCCCTCATGATGTTGTCCAACATTTCCGCTATAAAACGGGATACAATTATTTTGGAAACATACCAAATTTGAAAAATAATTGAGAAGTTGCGCAATTACTAATCATGGAGCACAAAAAAGCCTACAGCACCTGGTATTCCCAGGCAGTCTCCCATCCAGGTACTAACTAGGCCTGACCCTGCTCAGCTTCCGAGATCGGGCGCATTCAGTGTGGTGTGGCCGTAGGCTCTGGGCCTAGTGAGTTTTGTACTTTTAAGCATCTAGTCGGCTAGACCTTGCAGTTTTGAAAGGGAATTGTGAAATGGCTCACTTCCTGAACTTGGAGCACAAAAAAGCCTACAGCACCTGGTATTCCCAGGCGGTCTCCCATCCAGGTACTAACGAGGCCCGACACTGCTTAGCTTCCGAGATCAGACGAGATCGGGCGCATTCAGTGTGGTGTGGCCGTAGGCTCTGGGCCTTGTGAGTTTTGTACTTTTAAGCATCTAGTCGGCTAGACCTTGCAGTTTTGAAAGGCAATTGAGAAATGGCTCACTTCCTGAACTTGGAGTACAAAAAAGCCTACAGCACCTGGTATTCCCAGGCGGTCTCCCATCCAGGTACTAACTAGGCCCGACATTGCTTAGCTTCTGAGATCAGACGAGATCAGGCGCATTCAGTGTGGTGTGGCCGTAGGCTCTGGGCCTAGTGAGTTTTGTACTTTTAAGCATCTAGTCGGCTAGACCTTGCAGTTTTGAAAGGCAATTGAGAAAGGGCTCACTTCCTGAACTTGGAGCACAAAAAAGCCTACAGCACGTGGTATTCCCAGGCGGTCTCCCATCCAGGTACTAACTAGGCCTAACACTGCTTAACTTCCGAGATCAGACGAGATCGGGTGCATTCAGTGTGGTGTGGCCGTAGGCTCTAGGAATGCTAAGAATACTACTCTTATGCATTTGCATTTAGTAAGCTAAGCCATGCAGCCACTTGCAACATGATACCACGCTCATCGCTCGATCAGGCTCGATCAGGCGAGATATATAAGACTGGTGGGCCCATTCTGGACTCCTATGTCTGGTAGGATAACTTTAATTCATCCATCCTGTGTCTGTTGCAGGGAGGTGGAGAGAACAATCAACACAGTAATGGTTTTCTTTCATGCCTCTTGAAGGACTCAATATTCTCTGTACTGCATTACATGTGAAAGTCGATTTATTACCCATGAACACACTACCTGTATGCTAATTCTATGTAAAAAGGTAGCTCCAGCCCTCATGATGTTGTCCAACATTTCCGCTATAAAACGGGATACAATTATTTTGGAAACATACCAAATTTGAAAAATAATTGAGAAGTTGCGCAATTACTAATCATGGAGCACAAAAAAGCCTACAGCACCTGGTATTCCCAGGCAGTCTCCCATCCAGGTACTAACTAGGCCCGACCCTGCTTAGCTTCCGAGATCGGGCGCATTCAGTGTGGTGTGGCCGTAGGCTCTGGGACTAGTGAGTTTTGTACTTTTAAGCATCTAGTCGGCTAGACCTTGCAGTTTTGAAAGGCAATTGTGAAATGGCTCACTTCCTGAACTTGGAGCACAAAAAAGCCTACAGCACCTGGTATTCCCAGGTGGTCTCCCATCCAGGTACTAACTAGGCCCGACACTGCTTAGCTTCTGAGATCAGACGAGATCAGGCGCATTCAGTGTGGTGTGGCCGTAGGCTCTGGGCCTAGTGAGTTTTGTACTTTTAAGCATCTAGTCGGCTAGACCTTGCAGTTTTAAAAGGCAATTGAGAAAGGGCTCACTTCCTGAACTTGGAGCACAAAAAAGCCTACAGCACCTGGTATTCCCAGGCGGTCTCCCATCCAGGTACTAACTAGGCCTGACACTGCTTAACTTCCGAGATCAGACGAGATCGGGTGCATTCAGTGTGGTGTGGCCGTAGGCTCTAGGAATGCTAAGAATATTACTCTTATGCATTTGCATTTAGTAAGCTAAGCCATGCAGCCACTTGCAACATGATACCACGCTCATCGCTCGATCAGGCTCGATCAGGCGAGATATATAAGACTGGTGGGCCCATTCAGGACTCCTATGTCTGGTAGGATAACTTTAATTCATCCATCCTGTGTCTGTTGCAGGGAGGTGGAGAGAACAATCAACACAGTAATGGTTTTCTTTCATGCCTCTTGAAGGACTCAATATTCTCTGTACTGCATTACATGTGAAAGTCGATTTATTACCCATGAACACACTACCTGTATGCTAATTCTATGTAAAAAGGTAGCTCCAGCCCTCATGATGTTGTCCAACATTTCCGCTATAAAACGGGATACAATTATTTTGGAAACATACCAAATTTGAAAAATAATTGAGAAGTTGCGCAATTACTAATCATGGAGCACAAAAAAGCCTACAGCACCTGGTATTCCCAGGCAGTCTCCCATCCAGGTACTAACTAGGCCCGACCCTGCTTAGCTTCCGAGATCGGGCGCATTCAGTGTGGTGTGGCTGTAGGCTCTGGGACTAGTGAGTTTTGTACTTTTAAGCATCTAGTCGGCTAGACCTTGCAGTTTTGAAAGGCAATTGTGAAATGGCTCACTTCCTGAACTTGGAGCACAAAAAAGCCTACAGCACCTGGTATTCCCAGGTGGTCTCCCATCCAGGTACTAACTAGGCCCGACACTGCTTAGCTTCTGAGATCAGACGAGATCAGGCGCATTCAGTGTGGTGTGGCCGTAGGCTCTGGGCCTAGTGAGTTTTGTACTTTTAAGCATCTAGTCGGCTAGACCTTGCAGTTTTAAAAGGCAATTGAGAAAGGGCTCACTTCCTGAACTTGGAGCACAAAAAAGCCTACAGCACCTGGTATTCCCAGGCGGTCTCCCATCCAGGTACTAACTAGGCCTGACACTGCTTAACTTCCGAGATCAGACGAGATCGGGTGCATTCAGTGTGGTGTGGCCGTAGGCTCTAGGAATGCTAAGAATATTACTCTTATGCATTTGCATTTAGTAAGCTAAGCCATGCAGCCACTTGCAACATGATACCACGCTCATCGCTCGATCAGGCTCGATCAGGCGAGATATATAAGACTGGTGGGCCCATTCAGGACTCCTATGTCTGGTAGGATAACTTTAATTCATCCATCCTGTGTCTGTTGCAGGGAGGTGGAGAGAACAATCAACACAATAATGGTTTTCTTTCATGCCTCTTGAAGGACTCAATATTCTCTGTACTGCATTACATGTGAAAGTCGATTTATTACCCATGAACACACTACCTGTATGCTAATTCTATGTAAAAAGGTAGCTCCAGCCCTCATGATGTTGTCCAACATTTCCGCTATAAAACGGGATACAATTATTTTGGAAACATACCAAATTTGAAAAATAATTGAGAAGTTGCGCAATTACTAATCATGGAGCACAAAAAAGCCTACAGCACCTGGTATTCCCAGGCAGTCTCCCATCCAGGTACTAACGAGGCCCTACACTGCTTAGCTTCCGAGATCAGACGCATTCAGTGTGGTGTGGCCGTAGGCTCTGGGCCTTGTGAGTTTTGTACTTTTAAGCATCTAGTCGGCTAGACCTTGCAGTTTTGAAAGGCAATTGTGAAATGGCTCACTTCCTGAACTTGGAGCACAAAAAAGCCTACAGCACCTGGTATTCCCAGGCGGTCTCCCATCCAGGTACTAACAAGGCCCGACACTGCTTAGCTTCCGAGATCAGACGAGATCGGGCGCATTCAGTGTGGTGTGGCCGTAGGCTCTGGGCCTTGTGAGTTTTGTACTTTTAAGCATCTAGTCGGCTAGACCTTGCAGTTTTGAAAGGCAATTGAGAAATGGCTCACTTCCTGAACTTGGAGTACAAAAAAGCCTACAGCACCTGGTATTCCCAGGCGGTCTCCCATCCAGGTACTAACTAGGCCCGACACTGCTTAGCTTCTGAGATCAGACGAGATCAGGCGCATTCAGTGTGGTGTGGCCTTAGGCTCTGGGCCTAGTGAGTTTTGTACTTTTAAGCATCTAGTCGGCTAGACCTTGCAGTTTTAAAAGGCAATTGAGAAAGGGCTCACTTCCTGAACTTGGAGCACAAAAAAGCCTACAGCACCTGGTATTCCCAGGCGGTCTCCCATCCAGGTACTAACTAGGCCTGACACTGCTTAACTTCCGAGATCAGACGAGATCGGGTGCATTCAGTGTGGTGTGGCCGTAGGCTCTAGGAATGCTAAGAATATTACTCTTATGCATTTGCATTTAGTAAGCTAAGCCATGCAGCCACTTGCAACATGATACCACGCTCATCGCTCGATCAGGCTCGATCAGGCGAGATATATAAGACTGGTGGGCCCATTCAGGACTCCTATGTCTGGTAGGATAACTTTAATTCATCCATCCTGTGTCTGTTGCAGGGAGGTGGAGAGAACAATCAACACAATAATGGGTTTCTTTCATGCCTCTTGAAGGACTCAATATTCTCTGTACTGCATTACATGTGAAAGTCGATTTATTACCCATGAACACACTACCTGTATGCTAATTCTATGTAAAAAGGTAGCTCCAGCCCTCATGATGTTGTCCAACATTTCCGCTATAAAACGGGATACAATTATTTTGGAAACATACCAAATTTGAAAAATAATTGAGAATTTGCGCAATTACTAATCATGGAGCACAAAAAAGCCTACAGCACCTGGTATTCCCAGGCAGTCTCCCATCCAGGTACTAACTAGGCCCGACCCTGCTTAGCTTCCGAGATCGGGCGCATTCAGTGTGGTGTGGCCGTAGGCTCTGGGCCTAGTGAGTTTTGTACTTTTAAGCATCTAGTCGGCTAGACCTTGCAGTTTTGAAAGGCAATTGTGAAATGGCTCACTTCCTGAACTTGGAGTACAAAAAAGCCTACAGCACCTGGTATTCCCAGGTGGTCTCCCATCCAGGTACTAACTAGGCCCGACACTGCTTAGCTTCCGAGATCAGACGAGATCGGGCGCAATCAGTGTGGTGTGGCCGTAGGCTCTGGGCCTAGTGAGTTTTGTACTTTTAAGCATCTAGTCAGCTAGACCTTGCAGTTTTGAAAGGCAATTGAGAAATGGCTCACTTCCTGAACTTGGAGCACAAAAAAGCCTACAGCACCTGGTATTCCCAGGCGGTCTCCCATCCAGGTACTAACGAGGCCCGACACTGCTTAGCTTCCGAGATCAGACGAGATGGGGCGCATTCAGTGTGGTGTGGCCGCAGGCTCTGGACCTTGTGAGTTTTGTACTTTTAAGCATCTAGTCAGCTAGACCTTGCAGTTTTGAAAGGCAATTGAGAAATGGCTCACTTCCTGAACTTGGAGCACAAAAAAGCCTACAGCACCTGGTATTCCCAGGCGGTCTCCCATCCAGGTACTAACGAGGCCCGACACTGCTTAGCTTCCGAGATCAGAGGAGATCAGGCGCATTCAGTGTGGTGTGGCCGTAGGCTCTGGGCCTTGTGAGTTTTGTACTTTTAAGCATCTAGTCGGCTAGACCTTGCAGTTTTAAAAGGCAATTGAGAAAGGGCTCACTTCCTGAACTTGGAGCACAAAAAAGCCTACAGCACCTGGTATTCCCAGGCGGTCTCCCATCCAGGTACTAACTAGGCCTGACACTGCTTAACTTCCAAGATCAGACGAGATCGGGTGCATTCAGTGTGGTGTGGCCGTAGGCTCTAGGAATGCTAAGAATATTACTCTTATGCATTTGCATTTAGTAAGCTAAGCCATGCAGCCACTTGCAACATGATACCACGCT
Source organism: Ambystoma mexicanum (assembly GCF_040938575.1). NCBI lineage: Eukaryota > Metazoa > Chordata > Amphibia > Caudata > Ambystomatidae > Ambystoma > Ambystoma mexicanum. The sequence continues at coordinate 844,717,140 of NC_090927.1, forward strand.
CATCGCTCGATCAGGCTCGATCAGGCGAGATATATAAGACTGGTGGGCCCATTCAGGACTCCTATGTCTGGTAGGATAACTTTAATTCATCCATCCTGTGTCTGTTGCAGGGAGGTGGAGAGAACAATCAACACAATAATGGGTTTCTTTCATGCCTCTTGAAGGACTCAATATTCTCTGTACTGCATTACATGTGAAAGTCGATTTATTACCCATGAACACACTACCTGTATGCTAATTCTATGTAAAAAGGTAGCTCCAGCCCTCATGATGTTGTCCAACATTTCCGCTATAAAACGGGATACAATTATTTTGGAAACATACCAAATTTGAAAAATAATTGAGAAGTTGCGCAATTACTAATCATGGAGCACAAAAAAGCCTACAGCACCTGGTATTCCCAGGCAGTCTCCCATCCAGGTACTAACTAGGCCTGACCCTGCTCAGCTTCCGAGATCGGGCGCATTCAGTGTGGTGTGGCCGTAGGCTCTGGGCCTAGTGAGTTTTGTACTTTTAAGCATCTAGTCGGCTAGACCTTGCAGTTTTGAAAGGGAATTGTGAAATGGCTCACTTCCTGAACTTGGAGCACAAAAAAGCCTACAGCACCTGGTATTCCCAGGCGGTCTCCCATCCAGGTACTAACGAGGCCCGACACTGCTTAGCTTCCGAGATCAGACGAGATCGGGCGCATTCAGTGTGGTGTGGCCGTAGGCTCTGGGCCTTGTGAGTTTTGTACTTTTAAGCATCTAGTCGGCTAGACCTTGCAGTTTTGAAAGGCAATTGAGAAATGGCTCACTTCCTGAACTTGGAGTACAAAAAAGCCTACAGCACCTGGTATTCCCAGGCGGTCTCCCATCCAGGTACTAACTAGGCCCGACATTGCTTAGCTTCTGAGATCAGACGAGATCAGGCGCATTCAGTGTGGTGTGGCCGTAGGCTCTGGGCCTAGTGAGTTTTGTACTTTTAAGCATCTAGTCGGCTAGACCTTGCAGTTTTGAAAGGCAATTGAGAAAGGGCTCACTTCCTGAACTTGGAGCACAAAAAAGCCTACAGCACGTGGTATTCCCAGGCGGTCTCCCATCCAGGTACTAACTAGGCCTAACACTGCTTAACTTCCGAGATCAGACGAGATCGGGTGCATTCAGTGTGGTGTGGCCGTAGGCTCTAGGAATGCTAAGAATATTACTCTTATGCATTTGCATTTAGTAAGCTAAGCCATGCAGCCACTTGCAACATGATACCACGCTCATCGCTCGATCAGGCTCGATCAGGCGAGATATATAAGACTGGTGGGCCCATTCTGGACTCCTATGTCTGGTAGGATAACTTTAATTCATCCATCCTGTGTCTGTTGCAGGGAGGTGGAGAGAACAATCAACACAGTAATGGTTTTCTTTCATGCCTCTTGAAGGACTCAATATTCTCTGTACTGCATTACATGTGAAAGTCGATTTATTACCCATGAACACACTACCTGTATGCTAATTCTATGTAAAAAGGTAGCTCCAGCCCTCATGATGTTGTCCAACATTTCCGCTATAAAACGGGATACAATTATTTTGGAAACATACCAAATTTGAAAAATAATTGAGAAGTTGCGCAATTACTAATCATGGAGCACAAAAAAGCCTACAGCACCTGGTATTCCCAGGCAGTCTCCCATCCAGGTACTAACTAGGCCCGACCCTGCTTAGCTTCCGAGATCGGGCGCATTCAGTGTGGTGTGGCCGTAGGCTCTGGGACTAGTGAGTTTTGTACTTTTAAGCATCTAGTCGGCTAGACCTTGCAGTTTTGAAAGGCAATTGTGAAATGGCTCACTTCCTGAACTTGGAGCACAAAAAAGCCTACAGCACCTGGTATTCCCAGGTGGTCTCCCATCCAGGTACTAACTAGGCCCGACACTGCTTAGCTTCTGAGATCAGACGAGATCAGGCGCATTCAGTGTGGTGTGGCCGTAGGCTCTGGGCCTAGTGAGTTTTGTACTTTTAAGCATCTAGTCGGCTAGACCTTGCAGTTTTAAAAGGCAATTGAGAAAGGGCTCACTTCCTGAACTTGGAGCACAAAAAAGCCTACAGCACCTGGTATTCCCAGGCGGTCTCCCATCCAGGTACTAACTAGGCCTGACACTGCTTAACTTCCGAGATCAGACGAGATCGGGTGCATTCAGTGTGGTGTGGCCGTAGGCTCTAGGAATGCTAAGAATATTACTCTTATGCATTTGCATTTAGTAAGCTAAGCCATGCAGCCACTTGCAACATGATACCACGCTCATCGCTCGATCAGGCTCGATCAGGCGAGATATATAAGACTGGTGGGCCCATTCAGGACTCCTATGTCTGGTAGGATAACTTTAATTCATCCATCCTGTGTCTGTTGCAGGGAGGTGGAGAGAACAATCAACACAGTAATGGTTTTCTTTCATGCCTCTTGAAGGACTCAATATTCTCTGTACTGCATTACATGTGAAAGTCGATTTATTACCCATGAACACACTACCTGTATGCTAATTCTATGTAAAAAGGTAGCTCCAGCCCTCATGATGTTGTCCAACATTTCCGCTATAAAACGGGATACAATTATTTTGGAAACATACCAAATTTGAAAAATAATTGAGAAGTTGCGCAATTACTAATCATGGAGCACAAAAAAGCCTACAGCACCTGGTATTCCCAGGCAGTCTCCCATCCAGGTACTAACTAGGCCCGACCCTGCTTAGCTTCCGAGATCGGGCGCATTCAGTGTGGTGTGGCTGTAGGCTCTGGGACTAGTGAGTTTTGTACTTTTAAGCATCTAGTCGGCTAGACCTTGCAGTTTTGAAAGGCAATTGTGAAATGGCTCACTTCCTGAACTTGGAGCACAAAAAAGCCTACAGCACCTGGTATTCCCAGGTGGTCTCCCATCCAGGTACTAACTAGGCCCGACACTGCTTAGCTTCTGAGATCAGACGAGATCAGGCGCATTCAGTGTGGTGTGGCCGTAGGCTCTGGGCCTAGTGAGTTTTGTACTTTTAAGCATCTAGTCGGCTAGACCTTGCAGTTTTAAAAGGCAATTGAGAAAGGGCTCACTTCCTGAACTTGGAGCACAAAAAAGCCTACAGCACCTGGTATTCCCAGGCGGTCTCCCATCCAGGTACTAACTAGGCCTGACACTGCTTAACTTCCGAGATCAGACGAGATCGGGTGCATTCAGTGTGGTGTGGCCGTAGGCTCTAGGAATGCTAAGAATATTACTCTTATGCATTTGCATTTAGTAAGCTAAGCCATGCAGCCACTTGCAACATGATACCACGCTCATCGCTCGATCAGGCTCGATCAGGCGAGATATATAAGACTGGTGGGCCCATTCAGGACTCCTATGTCTGGTAGGATAACTTTAATTCATCCATCCTGTGTCTGTTGCAGGGAGGTGGAGAGAACAATCAACACAATAATGGGTTTCTTTCATGCCTCTTGAAGGACTCAATATTCTCTGTACTGCATTACATGTGAAAGTCGATTTATTACCCATGAACACACTACCTGTATGCTAATTCTATGTAAAAAGGTAGCTCCAGCCCTCATGATGTTGTCCAACATTTCCGCTATAAAACGGGATACAATTATTTTGGAAACATACCAAATTTGAAAAATAATTGAGAAGTTGTGCAATTACTAATCATGGAGCACAAAAAAGCCTACAGCACCTGGTATTCCCAGGCAGTCTCCCATCCACGTACTAACTAGGCCCGACCCTGCTTAGCTTCCGAGATCGGGCGCATTCAGTGTGGTGTGGCCGTAGGCTCTGGGCCTAGTGAGTTTTGTACTTTTAAGCATCTAGTCGGCTAGACCTTGCAGTTTTGAAAGGCAATTGTGAAATGGCTCACTTCCTGAACTTGGAGCACAAAAAAGCCTACAGCACCTGGTATTCCCAGGTGGTCTCCCATCCAGGTACTAACTAGGCCCGACACTGCTTAGCTTCCGAGATCAGACGAGATCGGGCGCAATCAGTGTGGTGTGTCCGTAGTCTCTGGGCCTAGTGAGTTTTGTACTTTTAAGCATCTAGTCAGCTAGACCTTGCAGTTTTGAAAGGCAATTGAGAAATGGCTCACTTCCTGAACTTGGAGCACAAAAAAGCCTACAGCACCTGGTATTCCCAGGCGGTCTCCCATCCAGGTACTAACGAGGCCCGACACTGCTTAGCTTCCGAGATCAGACGAGATCAGGCACATTCAGTGTGGTGTGGCCGTAGGCTCTGGGCCTTGTGAGTTTTGTACTTTTAAGCATCTAGTCGGCTAGACCTTGCAGTTTTAAAAGGCAATTGAGAAAGGGCTCACTTCCTGAACTTGGAGCACAAAAAAGCCTACAGCACCTGGTATTCCCAGGCAGTCTCCCATCCAGGTACTAACTAGGCCTGACACTGCTTAACTTCCGAGATCAGACGAGATCGGGTGCATTCAGTGTGGTGTGGCCGTAGGCTCTAGGAATGCTAAGAATATTACTCTTATGCATTTGCATTTAGTAAGCTAAGCCATGCAGCCACTTGCAACATGATACCACGCTCATTGCTCGATCAGGCTCGATCAGGCGAGATATATAAGACTGGTGGGCCCATTCAGGACTCCTATGTCTGGTAGGATAACTTTAATTCATCCATCCTGTGTCTGTTGCAGGGAGGTGGAGAGAACAATCAACACAATAATGGTTTTCTTTCATGCCTCTTGAAGGACTTAATATTCTCTGTACTGCATTACATGTGAAAGTCGATTTATTACCCATGAACACACTACCTGTATGCTAATTCTATGTAAAAAGGTAGCTCCAGCCCTCATGATGTTGTCCAACATTTCCGCTATAAAACGGGATACAATTATTTTGGAAACATACCAAATTTGAAAAATAATTGAGAATTTGCGCAATTACTAATCATGGAGCACAAAAAAGCCTACAGCACCTGGTATTCCCAGGCAGTCTCCCATCCAGGTACTAACTAGGCCTGACCCTGCTTAGCTTCCGAGATTGGGCGCATTCAGTGTGGTGTGGCCGTAGGCTCTGGGCCTAGTGAGTTTTGTACTTTTAAGCATCTAGTCGGCTAGACCTTGCAGTTTTGAAAGGCAATTGTGAAATGGCTCACTTCCTGAACTTGGAGTACAAAAAAGCCTACAGCACCTGGTATTCCCCGGTGGTCTCCCATCCAGGTACTAACTAGGCCCGACACTGCTTAGCTTCCGAGATCAGACGAGATCGGGCGCAATCAGTGTGGTGTGGCCGTATTCTCTGGGCCTAGTGAGTTTTGTACTTTTAAGCATCTAGTCAGCTAGACCTTGCAGTTTTGAAAGGCAATTGAGAAATGGCTCACTTCCTGAACTTGGAGCACAAAAAAGCCTACAGCACCTGGTATTCCCAGGCGGTCTCCCATCCAGGTACTAACTAGGCCCGACACTGCTTAGCTTCTGAGATCAGACGAGATCAGGCGCATTCAGTGTGGTGTGGCCTTAGGCTCTGGGCCTAGTGAGTTTTGTACTTTTAAGCATCTAGTCGGCTAGACCTTGCAGTTTTAAAAGGCAATTGAGAAAGGGCTCACTTCCTGAACTTGGAGCACAAAAAAGCCTACAGCACCTGGTATTCCCAGGCGGTCTCCCATCCAGGTACTAACTAGGCCTGACACTGCTTAACTTCCGAGATCAGACGAGATCGGGTGCATTCAGTGTGGTGTGGCCGTAGGCTCTAGGAATGCTAAGAATATTACTCTTATGCATTTGCATTTAGTAAGCTAAGCCATGCAGCCACTTGCAACATGATACCACGCTCATCGCTCGATCAGGCTCGATCAGGCGAGATATATAAGACTGGTGGGCCCATTCAGGACTCCTATGTCTGGTAGGATAACTTTAATTCATCCATCCTGTGTCTGTTGCAGGGAGGTGGAGAGAACAATCAACACAATAATGGGTTTCTTTCATGCCTCTTGAAGGACTCAATATTCTCTGTACTGCATTACATGTGAAAGTCGATTTATTACCCATGAACACACTACCTGTATGCTAATTCTATGTAAAAAGGTAGCTCCAGCCCTCATGATGTTGTCCAACATTTCCGCTATAAAACGGGATACAATTATTTTGGAAACATACCAAATTTGAAAAATAATTGAGAATTTGCGCAATTACTAATCATGGAGCACAAAAAAGCCTACAGCACCTGGTATTCCCAGGCAGTCTCCCATCCAGGTACTAACTAGGCCCGACCCTGCTTAGCTTCCGAGATCGGGCGCATTCAGTGTGGTGTGGCCGTAGGCTCTGGGCCTAGTGAGTTTTGTACTTTTAAGCATCTAGTCGGCTAGACCTTGCAGTTTTGAAAGGCAATTGTGAAATGGCTCACTTCCTGAACTTGGAGTACAAAAAAGCCTACAGCACCTGGTATTCCCAGGTGGTCTCCCATCCAGGTACTAACTAGGCCCGACACTGCTTAGCTTCCGAGATCAGACGAGATCGGGCGCAATCAGTGTGGTGTGGCCGTAGGCTCTGGGCCTAGTGAGTTTTGTACTTTTAAGCATCTAGTCGGCTAGACCTTGCAGTTTTAAAAGGCAATTGAGAAAGGGCTCACTTCCTGAACTTGGAGCACAAAAAAGCCTACAGCACCTGGTATTCCCAGGCGGTCTCCCATCCAGGTACTAACTAGGCCTAACACTGCTTAACTTCCGAGATCAGACGAGATCAGGTGCATTCAGTGTGGTGTGGCCGTAGGCTCTGGGCCTAGTGAGTTTTGTACTTTTAAGCATCTAGTCGGCTAGACCTTGCAGTTTTGAAAGGCAATTGTGAAATGGCTCACTTCCTGAACTTGGAGTACAAAAAAGCCTACAGCACCTGGTATTCCCAGGTGGTCTCCCATCCAGGTACTAACTAGGCCCGACACTGCTTAGCTTCTGAGATCAGACGAGATCAGGCGCATTCAGTGTGGTGTGGCCGTAGGCTCTGGGCCTAGTGAGTTTTGTACTTTTAAGCATCTAGTCGGCTAGACCTTGCAGTTTTAAAAGGCAATTGAGAAAGGGCTCACTTCCTGAACTTGGAGCACAAAAAAGCCTACAGCACCTGGTATTCCCAGGCGGTCTCCCATCCAGGTACTAACTAGGCCTAACACTGCTTAACTTCCGAGATCAGACGAGATCAGGTGCATTCAGTGTGGTGTGGCCGTAGGCTCTAGGAATGCTAAGAATATTACTCTTATGCATTTGCATTTAGTAAGCTAAGCCATGCAGCCACTTGCAACATGATACCACGCTCATCGCTCGATCAGGCTCGATCAGGCGAGATATATAAGACTGGTGGGCCCATTCAGGACTCCTATGTCTGGTAGGATAACTTTAATTCATCCATCCTGTGTCTGTTGCAGGGAGGTGGAGAGAACAATCAACACAATAATGGTTTTCTTTCATGCCTCTTGAAGGACTCAATATTCTCTGTACTGCATTACATGTGAAAGTCGATTTATTACCCATGAACACACTACCTGTATGCTAATTCTATGTAAAAAGGTAGCTCCAGCCCTCATGATGTTGTCCAACATTTCCGCTATAAAACGGGATACAATTATTTTGGAAACATACCAAATTTGAAAAATAATTGAGAAGTTGCGCAATTACTAATCATGGAGCACAAAAAAGCCTACAGCACCTGGTATTTCCAGGCAGTCTCCCATCCAGGTACTAACTACGCCCGACCCTGCTTAGCTTCCGAGATCGGGCGCATTCAGTGTGGTGTGGCCGTAGGCTCTGGGCCTAGTGAGTTTTGTACTTTTAAGCATCTAGTCGGCTAGACCTTGCAGTTTTGAAAGGCAATTGTGAAATGGCTCACTTCCTGAACTTGGAGCACAAAAAAGCCTACAGCACCTGGTATTCCCAGGTGGTCTCCCATCCAGGTACTAACTAGGCCCGACACTGCTTAGCTTCTGAGATCAGACGAGATCAGGCACATTCAGTGTGGTGTGGCCGTAGGCTCTGAACCTAGTGAGTTTTGTACTTTTAAGCATCTAGTCGGCTAGACCTTGCAGTTTTAAAAGGCAATTGAGAAAGGGCTCACTTCCTGAACTTGGAGCACAAAAAAGCCTACAGCACCTGGTATTCCCAGGCGGTCTCCCATCCAGGTACTAACTAGGCCTGACACTGCTTAACTTCCGAGATCAGATGCATTCAGTGTGGTGTGGCCGTAGGCTCTAGGAATGCTAAGAATATTACTCTTATGCATTTGCATTTAGTAAGCTAAGCCATGCAGCCACTTGCAACATGATACCACGCTCATCGCTCGATCAGGCTCGATCAGGCGAGATATATAAGACTGGTGGGCCCATTCAGGACTCCTATGTCTGGTAGGATAACTTTAATTCATCCATCCTGTGTCTGTTGCAGGGAGGTGGAGAGAACAATCAACACAATAATGGTTTTCTTTCATGCCTCTTGAAGGACTCAATATTCTCTGTACTGCATTACATGTGAAAGTCGATTTATTACCCATGAACACACTACCTGTATGCTAATTCTATGTAAAAAGGTAGCTCCAGCCCTCATGATGTTGTCCAACATTTCCGCTATAAAACGGGATACAATTATTTTGGAAACATACCAAATTTGAAAAATAATTGAGAAGTTGCGCAATTACTAATCATGGAGCACAAAAAAGCCTACAGCACCTGGTATTTCCAGGCAGTCTCCCATCCAGGTACTAACTACGCCCGACCCTGCTTAGCTTCCGAGATCGGGCGCATTCAGTGTGGTGTGGCCGTAGGCTCTGGGCCTAGTGAGTTTTGTACTTTTAAGCATCTAGTCGGCTAGACCTTGCAGTTTTGAAAGGCAATTGTGAAATGGCTCACTTCCTGAACTTGGAGTACAAAAACGCCTACAGCACCTGGTATTCCCAGGCGGTCTCCCATCCAGGTACTAACGAGGCCCGACACTGCTTAGCTTCCGAGATCAGACGCATTCAGTGTGGTGTGGCCGTAGGCTCTGGGCCTTGTGAGTTTTGTACTTTTAAGCATCTAGTCGGCTAGACCTTGCAGTTTTGAAAGGCAATTGTGAAATGGCTCACTTCCTGAACTTGGAGCACAAATAAGCCTACAGCACCTGGTATTCCCAGGTGGTCTCCCATCCAGGTACTAACTAGGCCCGACACTGCTTAGCTTCCGAGATCAGACGAGATCGGGCGCAATCAGTGTGGTGTGGCCGTAGGCTCTGGGCCTAGTGAGTTTTGTACTTTTAAGCATCTAGTCAGCTAGACCTTGCAGTTTTGAAAGGCAATTGAGAAATGGCTCACTTCCTGAACTTGGAGCACAAAAAAGCCTACAGCACCTGGTATTCCCAGGCAGTCTCCCATCCAGGTACTAACGAGGCCTGACACTGCTTAGCTTCCGAGATCAGACGAGATCGGGCGCATTCAGTGTGGTGTGGCCGTAAGCTCTGGGCCTTGTGAGTTTTGTACTTTTAAGCATCTAGTCGGCTAGACCTTGCAGTTTTGAAAGGCAATTGAGAAATGGCTCACTTCCTGAACTTGGAGTACAAAAAAGCCTACAGCACCTGGTATTCCCAGGTGGTCTCCCATCCAGGTATTAACTAGGCCCAACACTGCTTAGCTTCTGAGATCAGACGAGATCAGGCGCATTCAGTGTGGTGTGGCCGTAGGCTCTGGGCCTAGTGAGTTTTGTACTTTTAAGCATCTAGTCGGCTAGACCTTGCAGTTTTGAAAGGCAATTGTGAAATGGCTCACTTCCTGAACTTGGAGCACAAAAAAGCCTACAGCACCTGGTATTCCCAGGCGGTCTCCCATCCAGGTACTAACGAGGCCCGACACTGCTTAGCTTCCGAGATCAGACGAGATCGGGCGCATTCAGTGTGGTGTGGCCGTAGGCTCTGGGCCTTGTGAGTTTTGTACTTTTAAGCATCTAGTCGGCTAGACCTTGCAGTTTTGAAAGGCAATTGAGAAATGGCTCACTTCCTGAACTTGGAGTACAAAAAAGCCTACAGCACCTGGTATTCCCAGGCGGTCTCCCATCCAGGTACTAACTAGGCCCAACACTGCTTAGCTTCTGAGATCAGACGAGATCAGGCGCATTCAGTGTGGTGTGGCCGTAGGCTCTGGGCCTAGTGAGTTTTGTACTTTTAAGCATCTAGTCGGCTAGACCTTGCAGTTTTGAAAGGCAATTGAGAAAGGGCTCACTTCCTGAACTTGGAGCACAAAAAAGCCTACAGCACCTGGTATTCCCAGGCGGTCTCCCATCCAGGTACTAACTAGGCCTGACACTGCTTAACTTCCGAGATCAGACGAGATCGGGTGCATTCAGTGTGGTGTGGCCATAGGCTCTAGGAATGCTAAGAATATTACTCTTATGCATTTGCATTTAGTAAGCTAAGCCATGCAACCACTTGCAACATGATACCACGCTCATCGCTCGATCAGGCTCGATCAGGCGAGATATATAAGACTGGTGGGCCCATTCAGGACTCCTATGTCTGGTAGGATAACTTTAATTCATCCATCCTGTGTCTGTTGCAGGGAGGTGGAGAGAACAATCAACACAATAATGGTTTTCTTTCATGCCTCTTGAAGGACTCAATATTCTTTGTACTGCATTACATGTGAAAGTCGATTTATTACCCATGAACACACTACCTGTATGCTAATTCTATGTAAAAAGGTAGCTCCAGCCCTCATGATGTTGTCCAACATTTCCGCTATAAAACGGTATACAATTATTTTGGAAACATACCAAATTTGAAAAATAATTGAGAAGTTGCGCAATTACTAATCATGGAGCACAAAAAAGCCTACAGCACCTGGTATTCCCAGGCAGTCTCCCATCCAGGTACTAACTAGGCCCGACCCTGCTTAGCTTCCGAGATTGGGCACATTCAGTGTGGTGTGGCCGTAGGCTCTGGGCCTAGTGAGTTTTGTACTTTTAAGCATCTAGTCGGCTAGACCTTGCAGTTTTGAAAGGAAATTGTGAAATGGCTCACTTCCTGAACTTGGAGCACAAAAAAGCCTACAGCACCTGGTATTCCCAGGCGGTCTCCCATCCAGGTACTAACGAGGCCCGACACTGCTTAGCTTCCGAGATCAGACGAGATTGGGCGCATTCAGTGTGGTGTGGCCGTAGGCTCTGGGCCTTGTGAGTTTTGTACTTTTAAGCATCTAGTCGGCTAGACCTTGCAGTTTTGAAAGGCAATTGAGAAATAGCTCACTTCCTGAACTTGGAGTACAAAAAAGCCTACAGCACCAGGTATTCCCAGGCGGTCTCCCATCCAGGTACTAACTAGGCCCGACACTGCTTAGCTTCTGAGATCAGACGAGATCAGGTGCATTCAGTGTGGTGTGGCCGTAGGCTCTGGGCCTAGTGAGTTTTGTACTTTTAAGCATCTAGTCGGCTAGACCTTGCAGTTTTGAAAGGCAATTGAGAAATGGCTCACTTCCTGAACTTGGAGTACAAAAAAGCCTACAGCACCTGGTATTCCCAGGCGGTCTCCCATCCAGGTACTAACTAGGCCCGACACTGCTTAGCTTCTGAGATCAGACGAGATCAGGCGCATTCAGTGTGGTGTGGCCGTAGGCTCTGGGCCTAGTGAGTTTTGTACTTTTAAGCATCTAGTCGGCTAGACCTTGCAGTTTTAAAAGGCAATTGAGAAAGGGCTCACTTCCTGAACTTGGAGCACAAAAAAACCTACAGCACCTGGTATTCCCAGGCGGTCTCCCATCCAGGTACTAACTAGGCCTGACACTGCTTAACTTCCGAGATCAGACGAGATCGGGTGCATTCAGTGTGGTGTGGCCGTAGGCTCTAGGAATGCTAAGAATATTACTCTTATGCATTTGCATTTAGTAAGCTAAGCCATGCAGCCACTTGCAACATGATACCACGCTCATCGCTCGATCAGGCTCGATCAGGCGAGATATATAAGACTGGTGGGCCCATTCAGGACTCCTATGTCTGGTAGGATAACTTTAATTCATCCATCCTGTGTCTGTTGCAGGGAGGTGGAGAGAACAATCAACACAGTAATGGTTTTCTTTCATGCCTCTTGAAGGACTCAATATTCTCTGTACTGCATTACATGTGAAAGTCGATTTATTACCCATGAACACACTACCTGTATGCTAATTCTATGTAAAAAGGTAGCTCCAGCCCTCATGATGTTGTCCAACATTTCCGCTATAAAACGGGATACAATTATTTTGGAAACATACCAAATTTGAAAAATAATTGAGAAGTTGCGCAATTACTAATCATGGAGCACAAAAAAGCCTACAGCACCTGGTATTCCCAGGCAGTCTCCCATCCAGGTACTAACTAGGCCCGACCCTGCTTAGCTTCCGAGATCGGGCGCATTCAGTGTGGTGTGGCTGTAGGCTCTGGGACTAGTGAGTTTTGTACTTTTAAGCATCTAGTCGGCTAGACCTTGCAGTTTTGAAAGGCAATTGTGAAATGGCTCACTTCCTGAACTTGGAGCACAAAAAAGCTTACAGCACCTGGTATTCCCAGGTGGTCTCCCATCCAGGTACTAACTAGGCCCGACACTGCTTAGCTTCTGAGATCAGACGAGATCAGGCGCATTCAGTGTGGTGTGGCCGTAGGCTCTGGGCCTAGTGAGTTTTGTACTTTTAAGCATCTAGTCGGCTAGACCTTGCAGTTTTAAAAGGCAATTGAGAAAGGGCTCACTTCCTGAACTTGGAGCACAAAAAAGCCTACAGCACCTGGTATTCCCAGGCGGTCTCCCATCCAGGTACTAACTAGGCCTGACACTGCTTAACTTCCGAGATCAGACGAGATCGGGTGCATTCAGTGTGGTGTGGCCGTAGGCTCTAGGAATGCTAAGAATATTACTCTTATGCATTTGCATTTAGTAAGCTAAGCCATGCAGCCACTTGCAACATGATACCACGCTCATCGCTCGATCAGGCTCGATCAGGCGAGATATATAAGACTGGTGGGCCCATTCAGGACTCCTATGTCTGGTAGGATAACTTTAATTCATCCATCCTGTGTCTGTTGCAGGGAGGTGGCGAGAACAATCAACACAATAATGGTTTTCTTTCATGCCTCTTGAAGGACTCAATATTCTCTGTACTGCATTACATGTGAAAGTCGATTTATTACCCATGAACACACTACCTGTATGCTAATTCTATGTAAAAAGGTAGCTCCAGCCCTCATGATGTTGTCCAACATTTCCGCTATAAAACGGGATACAATTATTTTGGAAACATACCAAATTTGAAAAATAATTGAGAAGTTGCGCAATTACTAATCATGGAGCACAAAAAAGCCTACAGCACCTGGTATTCCCAGGCAGTCTCCCATCCAGGTACTAACGAGGCCCTACACTGCTTAGCTTCCGAGATCAGACGCATTCATTGTGGTGTGGCCGTAGGCTCTGGGCCTTGTGAGTTTTGTACTTTTAAGCATCTAGTCGGCTAGACCTTGCAGTTTTGAAAGGAAATTGTGAAATGGCTCACTTCCTGAACTTGGAGCACAAAAAAGCCTACAGCACCTGGTATTCCCAGGCCGTCTCCCATCCAGGTACTAACAAGGCCCGACACTGCTGAGCTTCCGAGATCAGACGAGATCGGGCGCACTCAGTGTGGTGTGGCCGTAGGCTCTGGGCCTTGTGAGTTTTGTACTTTTAAGCATCTAGTCGGCTAGACCTTGCAGTTTTGAAAGGCAATTGAGAAATGGCTCACTTCCTGAACTTGGAGTACAAAAAAGCCTACAGCACCTGGTATTCCCAGGCGGTCTCCCATCCAGGTACTAACTAGGCCCGACACTGCTTAGCTTCTGAGATCAGACGAGATCAGGCGCATTCAGTGTGGTGTGGCCTTAGGCTCTGGGCCTAGTGAGTTTTGTACTTTTAAGCATCTAATCGGCTAGACCTTGCAGTTTTAAAAGGCAATTGAGAAAGGGCTCACTTCCTGAACTTGGAGCACAAAAAAGCCTACAGCACCTGGTATTCCCAGGCGGTCTCCCATCCAGGTACTAACTAGGCCTGACACTGCTTAACTTCCGAGATCAGACGAGATCGGGTGCATTCAGTGTGGTGTGGCCGTAGGCTCTAGGAATGCTAAGAATATTACTCTTATGCATTTGCATTTAGTAAGCTAAGCCATGCAGCCACTTGCAACATGATACCACGCTCATCGCTCGATCAGGCTCGATCAGGCGAGATATATAAGACTGGTGGGCCCATTCAGGACTCCTATGTCTGGTAGGATAACTTTAATTCATCCATCCTGTGTCTGTTGCAGGGAGGTGGAGAGAACAATCAACACAATAATGGGTTTCTTTCATGCCTCTTGAAGGACTCAATATTCTCTGTACTGCATTACATGTGAAAGTCGATTTATTACCCATGAACACACTACCTGTATGCTAATTCTATGTAAAAAGGTAGCTCCAGCCCTCATGATGTTGTCCAACATTTCCGCTATAAAACGGGATACAATTATTTTGGAAACATACCAAATTTGAAAAATAATTGAGAAGTTGCGCAATTACTAATCATGGAGCACAAAAAAGCCTACAGCACCTGGTATTCCCAGGCAGTCTCCCATCCAGGTACTAACTAGGCCCGACCCTGCTTAGCTTCCGAGATCGGGCGCATTCAGTGTGGTGTGGCCGTAGGCTCTGGGCCTAGTGAGTTTTGTACTTTTAAGCATCTAGTCGGCTAGACCTTGCAGTTTTGAAAGGCAATTGTGAAATGGCTCACTTCCTGAACTTGGAGTACAAAAAAGCCTACAGCACCTGGTATTCCCAGGTGGTCTCCCATCCAGGTACTAACTAGGCCCGACACTGCGTAGCTTCCGAGATCAGACGAGATCGGGCGCAATCAGTGTGGTGTGGCCGTAGGCTCTGGGCCTAGTGAGTTTTGTACTTTTAAGCATCTAGTCAGCTAGACCTTGCAGTTTTGAAAGGCAATTGAGAAATGGCTCACTTCCTGAACTTGGAGCACAAAAAAGCCTACAGCACCTGGTATTCCCAGGCGGTCTCCCATCCAGGTACTAACGAGGCCCGACACTGCTTAGCTTCCGAGATCAGACGAGATGGGGCGCATTCAGTGTGGTGTGGCCGCAGGCTCTGGGCCTTGTGAGTTTTGTACTTTTAAGCATCTAGTCAGCTAGACCTTGCAGTTTTGAAAGGCAATTGAGAAATGGCTCACTTCCTGAACTTGGAGCACAAAAAAGCCTACAGCACCTGGTATTCCCAGGTGGTCTCCCATCCAGGTACTAACGAGGCCCGACACTGCTTAGCTTCCGAGATCAGACGAGATCAGGCGCATTCAGTGTGGTGTGGCCGTAGGCTCTGGGCCTTGTGAGTTTTGTACTTTTAAGCATCTAGTCGGCTAGACCTTGCAGTTTTAAAAGGCAATTGAGAAAGGGCTCACTTCCTGAACTTGGAGCACAAAAAAGCCTACAGCACCTGGTATTCCCAGGCGGTCTCCCATCCAGGTACTAACTAGGCCTGACACTGCTTAACTTCCAAGATCAGACGCATTCAGTGTGGTGTGGCCGTAGGCTCTAGGAATGCTAAGAATATTACTCTTATGCATTTGCATTTAGTAAGCTAAGCCATGCAGCCACTTGCAACATGATACCACGCTCATCGCTCGATCAGGCTCGATCAGGCGAGATATATAAGACTGGTGGGCCCATTCAGGACTCCTATGTCTGGTAGGATAACTTTAATTCATCCATCCTGTGTCTGTTGCAGGGAGGTGGAGAGAACAATCAACACAATAATGGTTTTCTTTCATGCCTCTTGAAGGACTCAATATTCTCTGTACTGCATTACATGTGAAAGTCGATTTATTACCCATGAACACACTACCTGTATGCTAATTCTATGTAAAAAGGTAGCTCCAGCCCTCATGATGTTGTCCAACATTTCCGCTATAAAACGGGATACAATTATTTTGGAAACATACCAAATTTGAAAAATAATTGAGAAGTTGCGCAATTACTAATCATGGAGCACAAAAAAAGCCTACAGCACCTGGTATTCCCAGGCAGTCTCCCATCCAGGTACTAACTAGGCCCGACCCTGCTTAGCTTGCGAGATCGGGAGCATTCAGTGTGGTGTGGCCGTAGGCTCTGGGCCTAGTGAGTTTGTACTTTTAAGCATCTAGTCGGCTAGACCTTGCAGTTTTGAAAGGCAATTGTGAAATGGCTCACTTCCTGAACTTGGAGCACAAAAAAGCCTACAGCACCTGTTATTCCCAGGTGGTCTCCCATCCAGGTACTAACTAGGCCCGACACTGCTTAGCTTCCGAGATCGGGCGCATTCAGTGTGGTGTGGCCGTAGGCTCTGGGCCTAGTGAGTTTTGTACTTTTAAGCATCTAGTCGGCTAGACCTTGCAGTTTTGAAAGGCAATTGTGAAATGGCTCACTTCCTGAACTTGGAGCACAAAAAAGCCTACAGCACCTGGTATTCCCAGGTGGTCTCCCATCCAGGTACTAACTAGGCCCGACACTGCTTAGCTTCTGAGATCAGACGAGATCAGGCGCATTCAGTGTGGTGTGGCCGTAGGCTCTGGGCCTAGTGAGTTTTGTACTTTTAAGCATCTAGTCGGCTAGACCTTGCAGTTTTAAAAGGCAATTGAGAAAGGGCTCACTTCCTGAACTTGGAGCACAAAAAAGCCTACAGCACCTGGTATTCCCAGGCGGTCTCCCATCCAGGTACTAACTAGGCCTGACACTGCTTAACTTCCGAGATCAGACGAGATCGGGTGCATTCAGTGTGGTGTGGCCGTAGGCTCTAGGAATGCTAAGAATATTACTCTTATGCATTTGCATTTAGTAAGCTAAGCCATGCAGCCACTTGCAACATGATACCACGCTCATCGCTCGATCAGGCTCGATCAGGCGAGATATATAAGACTGGTGGGCCCATTCAGGACTCCTATGTCTGGTAGGATAACTTTAATTCATCCATCCTGTGTCTGTTGCAGGGAGGTGGCGAGAACAATCAACACAATAATGGTTTTCTTTCATGCCTCTTGAAGGACTCAATATTCTCTGTACTGCATTACATGTGAAAGTCGATTTATTACCCATGAACACACTACCTGTATGCTAATTCTATGTAAAAAGGTAGCTCCAGCCCTCATGATGTTGTCCAACATTTCCGCTATAAAACGGGATACAATTATTTTGGAAACATACCAAATTTGAAAAATAATTGAGAAGTTGCGCAATTACTAATCATGGAGCACAAAAAAGCCTACAGCACCTGGTATTCCCAGGCAGTCTCCCATCCAGGTACTAAAGAGGCCCTACACTGCTTAGCTTCCGAGATCAGACGCATTCAGTGTGGTGTGGCCGTAGGCTCTGGGCCTTGTGAGTTTTGTACTTTTAAGCATCTAGTCGGCTAGACCTTGCAGTTTTGAAAGACAATTGTGAAATGGCTCACTTCCTGAACTTGGAGCACAAAAATGGCTACAGCACCTGGTATTCCCAGGCGGTCTCCCATCCAGGTACTAACAAGGCCCGACACTGCTTAGCTTCCGAGATCAGACGAGATCTGGCGCATTCAGTGTGGTGTGGCCGTAGGCTCTGGGCCTTGTGAGTTTTGTACTTTTAAGCATCTAGTCGGCTAGACCTTGCAGTTTTGAAAGGCAATTGTGAAATGGCTCACTTCCTGAACTTGGAGCACAAAAAAGCCTACAGCACCTCGTATTCCCAGGTGGTCTCCCATCCAGGTACTAACTAGGCCCGACACTGCTTAGCTTCCGAGATCAGACGAGATCGGGCGCATTCAGTGTGGTGTGGCCGTAGGCTCTGGGCCTAGTGAGTTTTGTACTTTTAAGCATCTAGTCGGCTAGACCTTGCAGTTTTGAAAGGCAATTGTGAAATGGCTCACTTCCTGAACTTGGAGCACAAAAAAGCCTACAGCACCTGGTATTCCCAGGTGGTCTCCCATCCAGGTACTAACTAGGCCCGACACTGCTTAGCTTCCGAGATCAGGCGCAATCAGTGTGGTGTGGCCGTAGGCTCTGGGCCTAGTGAGTTTTGTACTTTTAAGCATCTAGTCGGCTAGACCTTGCAGTTTTAAAAGGCAATTGAGAAAGGGCTCACTTCCTGAACTTGGAGCACAAAAAAGCCTACAGCACCTGGTATTCCCAGGCGGTCTCCCATCCAGGTACTAACTAGGCCTGACACTGCTTAACTTCCGAGATCAGACGAGATCGGGTGCATTCAGTGTGGTGTGGCCGTAGGCTCTAGGAATGCTAAGAATATTACTCTTATGCATTTGCATTTAGTAAGCTAAGCCATGCAGCCACTTGCAACATGATACCACGCTCATCGCTCGATCAGGCTCGATCAGGCGAGATATATAAGACTGGTGGGCCCATTCAGGACTCCTATGTCTGGTAGGATAACTTTAATTCATCCATCCTGTGTCTGTTGCAGGGAGGTGGCGAGAACAATCAACACAATAATGGTTTTCTTTCATGCCTCTTGAAGGACTCAATATTCTCTGTACTGCATTACATGTGAAAGTCGATTTATTACCCATGAACACACTACCTGTATGCTAATTCTATGTAAAAAGGTAGCTCCAGCCCTCATGATGTTGTCCAACATTTCCGCTATAAAACGGGATACAATTATTTTGGAAACATACCAAATTTGAAAAATAATTGAGAAGTTGCGCAATTACTAATCATGGAGCACAAAGAAGCCTACAGCACCTGGTATTCCCAGGCAGTCTCCCATCCAGGTACTAACGAGGCCCTACACTGCTTAGCTTCCGAGATCAGACGCATTCAGTGTGGTGTGGCCGTAGGCTCTGGGCCTTGTGAGTTTTGTACTTTTAAGCATCTAGTCGGCTAGACCTTGCAGTTTTGAAAGGCAATTGTGAAATGGCTCACTTCCTGAACTTGGAGCACAAAAAAGCCTACAGCACCTGGTATTCCCAGGCGGTCTCCCATCCAGGTACTAACAAGGCCCGACACTGCTTAGCTTCCGAGATCAGACGAGATCGGGCGCATTCAGTGTGGTGTGGCCGTAGGCTCTGGGCCTTGTGAGTTTTGTACTTTTAAGCATCTAGTCGGCTAGACCTTGCAGTTTTGAAAGGCAATTGAGAAATGGCTCACTTCCTGAACTTGGAGTACAAAAAAGCCTACAGCACCTGGTATTCCCAGGCAGTCTCCCATCCAGGTACTAACTAGGCCCGACACTGCTTAGCTTCTGAGATCAGACGAGATCAGGCGCATTCAGTGTGGTGTGGCCTTAGGCTCTGGGCCTAGTGAGTTTTGTACTTTTAAGCATCTAGTCGGCTAGACCTTGCAGTTTTAAAAGGCAGTTGAGAAAGGGCTCACTTCCTGAACTTGGAGCACAAAAAAGCCTACAGCACCTGGTATTCCCAGGCGGTCTCCCATCCAGGTACTAACTAGGCCTGACACTGCTTAACTTCCGAGATCAGACGAGATCGGGTGCATTCAGTGTGGTGTGGCCGTAGGCTCTAGGAATGCTAAGAATATTACTCTTATGCATTTGCATTTAGTAAGCTAAGCCATGCAGCCACTTGCAACATGATACCACGCTCATCGCTCGATCAGGCTCGATCAGGCGAGATATATAAGACTGGTGGGCCCATTCAGGACTCCTATGTCTGGTAGGATAACTTTAATTCATCCATCCTGTGTCTGTTGCAGGGAGGTGGAGAGAACAATCAACACAATAATGGGTTTCTTTCATGCCTCTTGAAGGACTCAATATTCTCTGTACTGCATTACATGTGAAAGTCGATTTATTACCCATGAACACACTACCTGTATGCTAATTCTATGTAAAAAGGTAGCTCCAGCCCTCATGATGTTGTCCAACATTTCCGCTATAAAACGGGATACAATTATTTTGGAAACATACCAAATTTGAAAAATAATTGAGAAGTTGCGCAATTACTAATCATGGAGCACAAAAAAGCCTACAGCACCTGGTATTCCCAGGCAGTCTCCCATCCAGGTACTAACTAGGCCCAACCCTGCTTAGCTTCCGAGATCGGGCGCATTCAGTGTGGTGTGGCCGTAGGCTCTGGGCCTAGTGAGTTTTGTACTTTTAAGCATCTAGTCGGCTAGACCTTGCAGTTTTGAAAGGCAATTGTGAAATGGCTCACTTCCTGAACTTGGAGTACAAAAAAGCCTACAGCACCTGGTATTCCCAGGTGGTCTCCCATCCAGGTACTAACTAGGCCCGACACTGCTTAGCTTCCGAGATCAGACGAGATCGGGCGCAATCAGTGTGGTGTGGCCGTAGGCTCTGGGCCTAGTGAGTTTTGTACTTTTAAGCATCTAGTCAGCTAGACCTTGCAGTTTTGAAAGTCAATTGAGAAATGGCTCACTTCCTGAACTTGGAGCACAAAAAAGCCTACAGCACCTGGTATTCCCAGGCGGTCTCCCATCCAGGTACTAACGAGGCCCGACACTGCTTAGCTTCCGAGATCAGACGAGATCAGGCGCATTCAGTGTGGTGTGGCCGTAGGCTCTGGGCCTTGTGAGTTTTGTACTTTTAAGCATCTAGTCGGCTAGACCTTGCAGTTTTAAAAGGCAATTGAGAAAGGGCTCACTTCCTGAACTTGGAGCACAAAAAAGCCTACAGCACCTGGTATTCCCAGGCGGTCTCCCATCCAGGTACTAACTAGGCCTGACACTGCTTAACTTCCAAGATCAGACGCATTCAGTGTGGTGTGGCCGTAGGCTCTAGGAATGCTAAGAAAATTACTCTTATGCATTTGCATTTAGTAAGCTAAGCCATGCAGCCACTTGCAACATGATACCACGCTCATCGCTCGATCAGGCTCGATCAGGCGAGATATATAAGACTGGTGGGCCCATTCAGGACTCCTATGTCTGGTAGGATAACTTTAATTCATCCATCCTGTGTCTGTTGCAGGGAGGTGGAGAGAACAATCAACACAATAATGGGTTTCTTTCATGCCTCTTGAAGGACTCAATATTCTCTGTACTGCATTACATGTGAAAGTCGATTTATTACCCATGAACACACTACCTGTATGCTAATTCTATGTAAAAAGGTAGCTCCAGCCCTCATGATGTTGTCCAACATTTCCGCTATAAAACGGGATACAATTATTTTGGAAACATACCAAATTTGAAAAATAATTGAGAAGTTGCGCAATTACTAATCATGGAGCACAAAAAAGCCTACAGCACCTGGTATTCCCAGGCAGTCTCCCATCCAGGTACTAACTAGGCCTGACCCTGCTCTGCTTCCGAGATCGGGCGCATTCAGTGTGGTGTGGCCGTAGGCTCTGGGCCTAGTGAGTTTTGTACTTTTAAGCATCTAGTCGGCTAGACCTTGCAGTTTTGAAAGGGAATTGTGAAATGGCTCACTTCCTGAACTTGGAGCACAAAAAAGCCTACAGCACCTTGTATTCCCAGGCGGTCTCCCATCCAGGTACTAACGAGGCCCGACACTGCTTAGCTTCCGAGATCAGACGAGATCGGGCGCATTCAGTGTGGTGTGGCCGTAGGCTCTGGGCCTTGTGAGTTTTGTACTTTTAAGCATCTAGTCGGCTAGACCTTGCAGTTTTGAAAGGCAATTGAGAAATGGCTCACTTCCTGAACTTGGAGTACAAAAAAGCCTACAGCACCTGGTATTCCCAGGCGGTCTCCCATCCAGGTACTAACTAGGCCCGACACTGCTTAGCTTCTGAGATCAGACGAGATCAGGCGCATTCAGTGTGGTGTGGCCATAGGCTCTGGGCCTAGTGAGTTTTGTACTTTTAAGCATCTAGTCGGCTAGACCTTGCAGTTTTGAAAGGCAATTGAGAAATGGCTCACTTCCTGAACTTGGAGTACAAAAAAGCCTACAGCACCTGGTATTCCCAGGCGGTCTCCCATCCAGGTATTAACTAGGCCCGACACTGCTTAGCTTCTGAGATCAGACGAGATCAGGCGCATTCAGTGTGGTGTGGCCGTAGGCTCTGGGCCTAGTGAGTTTTGTACTTTTAAGCATCTAGTCGGCTAGACCTTGCAGTTTTAAAAGGCAATTGAGAAAGGGCTCACTTCCTGAACTTGGAGCACAAAAAAGCCTACAGCACCTGGTATTCCCAGGCGGTCTCCCATCCAGGTACTAACTAGGCCTGACACTGCTTAACTTCCGAGATCAGACGAGATCGGGTGCAATCAGTGTGGTGTGGCCGTAGGCTCTAGGAATGCTAAGAATATTACTCTTATGCATTTGCATTTAGTAAGCTAAGCCATGCAGCCACTTGCAACATGATACCACGCTCATCGCTCGATCAGGCTCGATCAGGCGAGATATATAAGACTGGTGGGCCCATTCAGGACTCCTATGTCTGGTAGGATAACTTTAATTCATCCATCCTGTGTCTGTTGCAGGGAGGTGGAGAGAACAATCAACACAATAATGGGTTTCTTTCATGCCTCTTGAAGGACTCAATATTCTCTGTACTGCATTACATGTGAAAGTCGATTTATTACCCATGAACACACTACCTGTATGCTAATTCTATGTAAAAAGGTAGCTCCAGCCCTCATGATGTTGTCCAACATTTCCGCTATAAAACGGGATACAATTATTTTGGAAACATACCAAATTTGAAAAATAATTGAGAAGTTGTGCAATTACTAATCATGGAGCACAAAAAAGCCTACAGCACCTGGTATTCCCAGGCAGTCTCCCATCCACGTACTAACTAGGCCCGACCCTGCTTAGCTTCCGAGATCGGGCGCATTCAGTGTGGTGTGGCCGTAGGCTCTGGGCCTAGTGAGTTTTGTACTTTTAAGCATCTAGTCGGCTAGACCTTGCAGTTTTGAAAGGAAATTGTGAAATGGCTCACTTCCTGAACTTGGAGCACAAAAAAGCCTACAGCACCTGGTATTCCCAGGTGGTCTCCCATCCAGGTACTAACTAGGCCCGACACTGCTTAGCTTCCGAGATCAGACGAGATCGGGCGCAATCAGTGTGGTGTGTCCGTAGTCTCTGGGCCTAGTGAGTTTTGTACTTTTAAGCATCTAGTCAGCTAGACCTTGCAGTTTTGAAAGGCAATTGAGAAATGGCTCACTTCCTGAACTTGGAGCACAAAAAAGCCTACAGCACCTGGTATTCCCAGGCGGTCTCCCATCCAGGTACTAACAAGGCCCGACACTGCTTAGCTTCCGAGATCAGACGAGATCAGGCACATTCAGTGTGGTGTGGCCGTAGGCTCTGGGCCTAGTGAGTTTTGTACTTTTAAGCATCTAGTCGGCTAGACCTTGCAGTTTTAAAAGGCAATTGAGAAAGGGCTCACTTCCTGAACTTGGAGCACAAAAAAGCCTACAGCACCTGGTATTCCCAGGCGGTCTCCCATCCAGGTACTAACTAGGCCTGACACTGCTTAACTTCCGAGATCAGACGAGATCGGGTGCATTCAGTGTGGTGTGGCCGTAGGCTCTAGGAATGCTAAGAATATTACTCTTATGCATTTGCATTTAGTAAGCTAAGCCATGCAGCCACTTGCAACATGATACCACGCTCATCGCTCGATCAGGCGAGATATATAAGACTGGTGGGCCCATTCAGGACTCCTATGTCTGGTAGGATAACTTTAATTCATCCATCCTGTGTCTGTTGCAGGGAGGTGGAGAGAACAATCAACACAATAATGGGTTTCTTTCATGCCTCTTGAAGGACTCAATATTCTCTGTACTGCATTACATGTGAAAGTCGATTTATTACCCATGAACACACTACCTGTATGCTAATTCTATGTAAAAAGGTAGCTCCAGCCCTCATGATGTTGTCCAACATTTCCGCTATAAAACGGGATACAATTATTTTGGAAACATACCAAATTTGAAAAATAATTGAGAAGTTGTGCAATTACTAATCATGGAGCACAAAAAAGCCTACAGCACCTGGTATTCCCAGGCAGTCTCCCATCCACGTACTAACTAGGCCCGACCCTGCTTAGCTTCCGAGATCGGGCGCATTCAGTGTGGTGTGGCCGTAGGCTCTGGGCCTAGTGAGTTTTGTACTTTTAAGCATCTAGTCGGCTAGACCTTGCAGTTTTGAAAGGCAATTGTGAAATGGCTCACTTCCTGAACTTGGAGCACAAAAAAGCCTACAGCACCTGGTATTCCCAGGTGGTCTCCCATCCAGGTACTAACGAGGCCCTACACTGCTTAGCTTCTGAGATCAGACGCATTCAGTGTGGTGTGGCCGTAGGCTCTGGGCCTTGTGAGTTTTGTACTTTTAAGCATCTAGTCGGCTAGACCTTGCAGTTTTGAAAGGCAATTGTGAAATGGCTCACTTCCTGAACTTGGAGCACAAAAAAGCCTACAGCACCTGGTATTCCCAGGCGGTCTCCCATCCAGGTACTAACGAGGCCCGACACTGCTTAGCTTCCGAGATCAGACGAGTTCGGGCGCATTCAGTGTGGTGTGGCCGTAGGCTCTGGGCCTTGTGAGTTTTGTACTTTTAAGCATCTAGTCGGCTAGACCTTGCAGTTTTGAAAGGCAATTGAGAAATGGCTCACTTCCTGAACTTGGAGTACAAAAAAGCCTACAGCACCTGGTATTCCCAGGCGGTCTCCCATCCAGGTACTAATTAGGCCCGACACTGCTTAGCTTCTGAGATCAGACGAGATCAGGCGCATTCAGTGTGGTGTGGCCGTAGGCTCTGGGCCGAGTGAGTTTTGTACTTTTAAGCATCTAGTCGGCTAGACCTTGCAGTTTTGAAAGGCAATTGTGAAATGGCTCACTTCCTGAACTTGGAGCACAAAAAAGCCTACAGCACCTGGTATTCCCAGGTGGTCTCCCATCCAGGTACTAACTAGGCCCGACACTGCTTAGCTTCTGAGATCAGACGAGATCAGGCGCATTCAGTGTGGTGTGGCCGTAGGCTCTGGGCCTAGTGAGTTTTGTACTTTTAAGCATCTAGTCGGCTAGACCTTGCAGTTTTAAAAGGCAATTGAGAAAGGCCTCACTTCCTGAACTTGGAGCACAAAAAAGCCTACAGCACCTGGTATTCCCAGGCCTTCTCCCATCCAGGTACTAACTAGGCCTGACACTGCTTAACTTCCGAGATCAGACGAGATCGGGTGCATTCAGTGTGGTGTGGCCGTAGGCTCTAGGAATGCTAAGAATATTACTCTTATGCATTTGCATTTAGTAAGCTAAGCCATGCAGCCACTTGCAACATGATACCACGCTCATCGCTCGATCAGGCTCGATCAGGCGAGATATATAAGACTGGTGGGCCCATTCAGGACTCCTATGTCTGGTAGGATAACTTTAATTCATCCATCCTGTGTCTGTTGCAGGGAGGTGGAGAGAACAATCAACACAATAATGGTTTTCTTTCATGCCTCTTGAAGGACTCAATATTCTCTGTACTGCATTACATGTGAAAGTCGATTTATTACCCATGAACACACTACCTGTATGCTAATTCTATGTAAAAAGGTAGCTCCAGCCCTCATGATGTTGTCCAACATTTCCGCTATAAAACGGGATACAATTATTTTGGAAACATACCAAATTTGAAAAATAATTGAGAAGTTGCGCAATTACTAATCATGGAGCACAAAAAAGCCTACAGCACCTGGTATTCCCAGGCAGTCTCCCATCCAGGTACTAACGAGGCCCTACACTGCTTAGCTTCCGAGATCAGACGCATTCAGTGTGGTGTGGCCGTAGGCTCTGGGCCTTGTGAGTTTTGTACTTTTAAGCATCTAGTCGGCTAGACCTTGCAGTTTTGAAAGGCAATTGTGAAATGGCTCACTTCCTGAACTTGGAGCACAAAAAAGCCTACAGCACCTGGTATTCCCAGGCGGTCTCCCATCCAGGTACTAACAAGGCCCGACACTGCTTAGCTTCCGAGATCAGACGAGATCGGGCGCATTCAGTGTGATGTGGCCGTAGGCTCTGGGCCTTGTGAGTTTTGTACTTTTAAGCATCTAGTCGGCTAGACCTTGCAGTTTTGAAAGGCAATTGAGAAATGGCTCACTTCCTGAACTTGGAGTACAAAAAAGCCTACAGCACCTGGTATTCCCAGGCGGTCTCCCATCCAGGTACTAACTAGGCCCGACACTGCTTAGCTTCTGAGATCAGACGAGATCAGGCGCATTCAGTGTGGTGTGGCCTTAGGCTCTGGGCCTAGTGAGTTTTGTACTTTTAAGCATCTAGTCGGCTAGACCTTGCAGTTTTAAAAGGCAATTGAGAAAGGGCTCACTTCCTGAACTTGGAGCACAAAAAAGCCTACAGCACCTGGTATTCCCAGGCGGTCTCCCATCCAGGTACTAACTAGGTCTGACACTGCTTAACTTCCGAGATCAGACGAGATCGGGTGCATTCAGTGTGGTGTGGCCGTAGGCTCTAGGAATGCTAAGAATATTACTCTTATGCATTTGCATTTAGTAAGCTAAGCCATGCAGCCACTTGCAACATGATACCACGCTCATCGCTCGATCAGGCTCGATCAGGCGAGATATATAAGACTGGTGGGCCCATTCAGGACTCCTATGTCTGGTAGGATAACTTTAATTCATCCATCCTGTGTCTGTTGCAGGGAGGTGGAGAGAACAATCAACACAATAATGGGTTTCTTTCATGCCTCTTGAAGGACTCAATATTCTCTGTACTGCATTACATGTGAAAGTCGATTTATTACCCATGAACACACTACCTGTATGCTAATTCTATGTAAAAAGGTAGCTCCAGCCCTCATGATGTTGTCCAACATTTCCGCTATAAAACGGGATACAATTATTTTGGAAACATACCAAATTTGAAAAATAATTGAGAATTTGCGCAATTACTAATCATGGAGCACAAAAAAGCCTACAGCACCTGGTATTCCCAGGCAGTCTCCCATCCAGGTACTAACTAGGCCTGACCCTGCTTAGCTTCCGAGATTGGGCGCATTCAGTGTGGTGTGGCCGTAGGCTCTGGGCCTAGTGAGTTTTGTACTTTTAAGCATCTAGTCGGCTAGACCTTGCAGTTTTGAAAGGCAATTGTGAAATGGCTCACTTCCTGAACTTGGAGTACAAAAAAGCCTACAGCACCTGGTATTCCCAGGTGGTCTCCCATCCAGGTACTAACTAGGCCCGACACTGCTTAGCTTCCGAGATCAGACGAGATCGGGCGCAATCAGTGTGGTGTGGCCGTAGGCTCTGGGCCTAGTGAGTTTTGTACTTTTAAGCATCTAGTCAGCTAGACCTTGCAGTTTTGAAAGGCAATTGAGAAATGGCTCACTTCCTGAACTTGGAGCACAAAAAAGCCTACAGCACCTGGTATTCCCAGGCGGTCTCCCATCCAGGTACTAACGAGGCCCGACACTGCTTAGCTTCCGAGATCAGACGAGATCAGGCACATTCAGTGTGGTGTGGCCGTAGGCTCTGGGGCTTGTGAGTTTTGTACTTTTAAGCATCTAGTCGGCTAGACCTTGCAGTTTTAAAAGGCAATTGAGAAAGGGCTCACTTCCTGAACTTGGAGCACAAAAAAGCCTACAGCACCTGGTATTCCCAGGCAGTCTCCCATCCAGGTACTAACTAGGCCTGACACTGCTTAACTTCCGAGATCAGACGAGATCGGGTGCATTCAGTGTGGTGTGGCCGTAGGCTCTAGGAATGCTAAGAATATTACTCTTATGCATTTGCATTTAGTAAGCTAAGCCATGCAGCCACTTGCAACATGATACCACGCTCATCGCTCGATCAGGCTCGATCAGGCGAGATATATAAGACTGGTGGGCCCATTCAGGACTCCTATGTCTGGTAGGATAACTTTAATTCATCCATCCTGTGTCTGTTGCAGGGAGGTGGAGAGAACAATCAACACAATAATGGTTTTCTTTCATGCCTCTTGAAGGACTCAATATTCTCTGTACTGCATTACATGTGAAAGTCGATTTATTACCCATGAACACACTACCTGTATGCTAATTCTATGTAAAAAGGTAGCTCCAGGCCTCATGATGTTGTCCAACATTTCCGCTATAAAACGGGATACAATTATTTTGGAAACATACCAAATTTGAAAAATAATTGAGAAGTTGCGCAATTACTAATCATGGAGCACAAAAAAGCCTACAGCACCTGGTATTCCCAGGCAGTCTCCCATCCAGGTACTAACTAGGCCCGACCCTGTTTAGCTTCCGAGATCGGGCGCATTCAGTGTGGTGTGGCCGTAGGCTCTGGGCCTAGAGAGTTTTGTACTTTTAAGCATCTAGTCGGCTAGACCTTGCAGTTTTGAAAGGCAATTGTGAAATAGGCTCACTTCCTGAACTTGGAGCACAAAAAAGCCTACAGCACCTGGTATTCCCAGGCGGTCTCCCATCCAGGTACTAACGAGGCCCTACACTGCTTAGCTTCTGAGATCAGACGCATTCAGTGTGGTGTGGCCGTAGGCTCTGGGCCTTGTGAGTTTTGTACTTTTAAGCATCTAGTCGGCTAGACCTTGCAGTTTTGAAAGGCAATTGTGAAATGGCTCACTTCCTGAACTTGGAGCACAAAAAAGCCTACAGCACCTGGTATTCCCAGGCGGTCTCCCATCCAGGTACTAACGAGGCCCGACACTGCTTAGCTTCCGAGATCAGACGAGTTCGGGCGCATTCAGTGTGGTGTGGCCGTAGGCTCTGGGCCTTGTGAGTTTTGTACTTTTAAGCATCTAGTCGGCTAGACCTTGCAGTTTTGAAAGGCAATTGAGAAATGGCTCACTTCCTGAACTTGGAGTACAAAAAAGCCTACAGCACCTGGTATTCCCAGGCGGTCTCCCATCCAGGTACTAACTAGGCCCGACACTGCTTAGCTTCTGAGATCAGACGAGATCAGGCGCATTCAGTGTGGTGTGGCCGTAGGCTCTGGGCCGAGTGAGTTTTGTACTTTTAAGCATCTAGTCGGCTAGACCTTGCAGTTTTGAAAGGCAATTGTGAAATGGCTCACTTCCTGAACTTGGAGCACAAAAAAGCCTACAGCACCTGGTATTCCCAGGTGGTCTCCCATCCAGGTACTAACTAGGCCCGACACTGCTTAGCTTTTGAGATCAGACGAGATCAGGCGCATTCAGTGTGGTGTGGCCGTAGGCTCTGGGCCTAGTGAGTTTTGTACTTTTAAGCATCTAGTCGGCTAGACCTTGCAGTTTTAAAAGGCAATTGAGAAAGGCCTCACTTCCTGAACTTGGAGCACAAAAAAGCCTACAGCACCTGGTATTCCCAGGCCTTCTCCCATCCAGGTACTAACTAGGCCTGACACTGCTTAACTTCCGAGATCAGACGAGATCGGGTGCATTCAGTGTGGTGTGGCCGTAGGCTCTAGGAATGCTAAGAATATTACTCTTATGCATTTGCATTTAGTAAGCTAAGCCATGCAGCCACTTGCAACATGATACCACGCTCATCGCTCGATCAGGCTCGATCAGGCGAGATATATAAGACTGGTGGGCCCATTCAGGACTCCTATGTCTGGTAGGATAACTTTAATTCATCCATCCTGTGTCTGTTGCAGGGAGGTGGAGAGAACAATCAACACAATAATGGTTTTCTTTCATGCCTCTTGAAGGACTCAATATTCTCTGTACTGCATTACATGTGAAAGTCGATTTATTACCCATGAACACACTACCTGTATGCTAATTCTATGTAAAAAGGTAGCTCCAGCCCTCATGATGTTGTCCAACATTTCCGCTATAAAACGGGATACAATTATTTTGGAAACATACCAAATTTGAAAAATAATTGAGAAGTTGCGCAATTACTAATCATGGAGCACAAAAAAGCCTACAGCACCTGGTATTCCCAGGCAGTCTCCCATCCAGGTACTAACGAGGCCCTACACTGCTTAGCTTCCGAGATCAGACGCATTCAGTGTGGTGTGGCCGTAGGCTCTGGGCCTTGTGAGTTTTGTACTTTTAAGCATCTAGTCGGCTAGACCTTGCAGTTTTGAAAGGCAATTGTGAAATGGCTCACTTCCTGAACTTGGAGCACAAAAAAGCCTACAGCACCTGGTATTCCCAGGCGGTCTCCCATCCAGGTACTAACAAGGCCCGACACTGCTTAGCTTCCGAGATCAGACGAGATCGGGCGCATTCAGTGTGGTGTGGCCGTAGGCTCTGGGCCTTGTGAGTTTTGTACTTTTAAGCATCTAGTCGGCTAGACCTTGCAGTTTTGAAAGGCAATTGAGAAATGGCTCACTTCCTGAACTTGGAGTACAAAAAAGCCTACAGCACCTGGTATTCCCAGGCGGTCTCCCATCCAGGTACTAACTAGGCCCGACACTGCTTAGCTTCTGAGATCAGACGAGATCAGGCGCATTCAGTGTGGTGTGGCCTTAGGCTCTGGGCCTAGTGAGTTTTGTACTTTTAAGCATCTAGTCGGCTAGACCTTGCAGTTTTAAAAGGCAATTGAGAAAGGGCTCACTTCCTGAACTTGGAGCACAAAAAAGCCTACAGCACCTGGTATTCCCAGGCGGTCTCCCATCCAGGTACTAACTAGGCCTGACACTGCTTAACTTCCGAGATCAGACGAGATCGGGTGCATTCAGTGTGGTGTGGCCGTAGGCTCTAGGAATGCTAAGAATATTACTCTTATGCATTTGCATTTAGTAAGCTAAGCCATGCAGCCACTTGCAACATGATACCACGCTCATCGCTCGATCAGGCTCGATCAGGCGAGATATATAAGACTGGTGGGCCCATTCAGGACTCCTATGTCTGGTAGGATAACTTTAATTCATCCATCCTGTGTCTGTTGCAGGGAGGTGGAGAGAACAATCAACACAATAATGGGTTTCTTTCATGCCTCTTGAAGGACTCAATATTCTCTGTACTGCATTACATGTGAAAGTCGATTTATTACCCATGAACACACTACCTGTATGCTAATTCTATGTAAAAAGGTAGCTCCAGCCCTCATGATGTTGTCCAACATTTCCGCTATAAAACGGGATACAATTATTTTGGAAACATACCAAATTTGAAAAATAATTGAGAATTTGCGCAATTACTAATCATGGAGCACAAAAAAGCCTACAGCACCTGGTATTCCCAGGCAGTCTCCCATCCAGGTACTAACTAGGCCCGACCCTGCTTAGCTTCCGAGATCGGGCGCATTCAGTGTGGTGTGGCCGTAGGCTCTGGGCCTAGTGAGTTTTGTACTTTTAAGCATCTAGTCAGCTAGACCTTGCAGTTTTGAAAGGCAATTGAGAAATGGCTCACTTCCTGAACTTGGAGCACAAAAAAGCCTACAGCACCTGGTATTCCCAGGCGGTCTCCCATCCAGGTACTAACGAGGCCCGACACTGCTTAGCTTCCGAGATCAGACGAGATGGGGCGCATTCAGTGTGGTGTGGCCGCAGGCTCTGGACCTTGTGAGTTTTGTACTTTTAAGCATCTAGTCAGCTAGACCTTGCAGTTTTGAAAGGCAATTGAGAAATGGCTCACTTCCTGAACTTGGAGCACAAAAAAGCCTACAGCACCTGGTATTCCCAGGCGGTCTCCCATCCAGGTACTAACGAGGCCCGACACTGCTTAGCTTCCGAGATCAGACGAGATCAGGCGCATTCAGTGTGGTGTGGCCGTAGGCTCTGGGCCTTGTGAGTTTTGTACTTTTAAGCATCTAGTCGGCTAGACCTTGCAGTTTTAAAAGGCAATTGAGAAAGGGCTCACTTCCTGAACTTGGAGCACAAAAAAGCCTACAGCACCTGGTATTCCCAGGCGGTCTCCCATCCAGGTACTAACTAGGCCTGACACTGCTTAACTTCCAAGATCAGACGAGATCGGGTGCATTCAGTGTGGTGTGGCCGTAGGCTCTAGGAATGCTAAGAATATTACTCTTATGCATTTGCATTTAGTAAGCTAAGCCATGCAGCCACTTGCAACATGATACCACGCTCATCGCTCGATCAGGCTCGATCAGGCGAGATATATAAGACTGGTGGGCCCATTCAGGACTCCTATGTCTGGTAGGATAACTTCAATTCATCCATCCTGTGTCTGTTGCAGGGAGGTGGAGAGAACAATCAACACAATAATGGGTTTCTTTCATGCCTCTTGAAGGACTCAATATTCTCTGTACTGCATTACATGTGAAAGTCGATTTATTACCCATGAACACACTACCTGTATGCTAATTCTATGTAAAAAGGTAGCTCCAGCCCTCATGATGTTGTCCAACATTTCCGCTATAAAACGGGATACAATTATTTTGGAAACATACCAAATTTGAAAAATAATTGAGAAGTTGCGCAATTACTAATCATGGAGCACAAAAAAGCCTACAGCACCTGGTATTCCCAGGCAGTCTCCCATCCAGGTACTAACTAGGCCTGACCCTGCTCAGCTTCCGAGATCGGGCGCATTCAGTGTGGTGTGGCCGTAGGCTCTGGGCCTAGTGAGTTTTGTACTTTTAAGCATCTAGTCGGCTAGACCTTGCAGTTTTGAAACGGAATTGTGAAATGGCTCACTTCCTGAACTTGGAGCACAAAAAAGCCTACAGCACCTGGTATTCCCAGGCGGTCTCCCATCCAGGTACTAACGAGGCCCGACACTGCTTAGCTTCCGAGATCAGACAAGATCGGGCGCATTCAGTGTAGTGTGGCCGTAGGCTCTGGGCCTTGTGAGTTTTGTACTTTTAAGCATCTAGTCGGCTAGACCTTGCAGTTTTGAAAGGCAATTGAGAAATGGCTCACTTCCTGAACTTGGAGTACAAAAAAGCCTACAGCACCTGGTATTCCCAGGCGGTCTCCCATCCAGGTACTAACTAGGCCCGACACTGCTTAGCTTCTGAGATCAGACGAGATCAGGCGCATTCAGTGTGGTGTGGCCGTAGGCTCTGGGCCTAGTGAGTTTTGTACTTTTAAGCATCTAGTCGGCTAGACCTTGCAGTTTTGAAAGGCAATTGAGAAAGGGCTCACTTCCTGAACTTGGAGCACAAAAAAGCCTACAGCACCTGGTATTCCCAGGCGGTCTCCCATCCAGGTACTAACTAGGCCTAACACTGCTTAACTTCCGAGATCAGACGAGATCGGGTGCATTCAGTGTGGTGTGGCCGTAGGCTCTAGGAATGCTAAGAATATTACTCTTATGCATTTGCATTTAGTAAGCTAAGCCATGCAGCCACTTGCAACATGATACCACGCTCATCGCTCGATCAGGCTCGATCAGGCGAGATATATAAGACTGGTGGGCCCATTCAGGACTCCTATGTCTGGTAGGATAACTTTAATTCATCCATCCTGTGTCTGTTGCAGGGAGGTGGAGAGAACAATCAACACAGTAATGGTTTTCTTTCATGCCTCTTGAAGGACTCAATATTCTCTGTACTGCATTACATGTGAAAGTCGATTTATTACCCATGAACACACTACCTGTATGCTAATTCTATGTAAAAAGGTAGCTCCAGCCCTCATGATGTTGTCCAACATTTCCGCTATAAAACGGGATACAATTATTTTGGAAACATACCAAATTTGAAAAATAATTGAGAAGTTGCGCAATTACTAATCATGGAGCACAAAAAAGCCTACAGCACCTGGTATTCCCAGGCAGTCTCCCATCCAGGTACTAACTAGGCCCGACCCTGCTTAGCTTCCGAGATCGGGCGCATGGCCGTAGGCTCTGGGACTAGTGAGTTTTGTACTTTTAAGCATCTAGTCGGCTAGACCTTGCAGTTTTGAAAGGCAATTGTGAAATGGCTCACTTCCTGAACTTGGAGCACAAAAAAGCCTACAGCACCTGGTATTCCCAGGTGGTCTCCCATCCAGGTACTAACTAGGCCCGACACTGCTTAGCTTCTGAGATCAGACGAGATCAGGCGCATTCAGTGTGGTGTGGCCGTAGGCTCTGGGCCGAGTGAGTTTTGTACTTTTAAGCATCTAGTCGGCTAGACCTTGCAGTGTTGAAAGGCAATTGTGAAATGGCTCACTTCCTGAACTTGGAGCACAAAAAAGCCTACAGCACCTGGTATTCCCAGGTGG
Source organism: Ambystoma mexicanum (assembly GCF_040938575.1). Taxonomy (NCBI): domain Eukaryota; kingdom Metazoa; phylum Chordata; class Amphibia; order Caudata; family Ambystomatidae; genus Ambystoma; species Ambystoma mexicanum. The sequence continues at coordinate 844,751,087 of NC_090927.1, forward strand.
TCTCCCATCCAGGTACTAACTAGGCCTGACACTGCTTAGCTTCTGAGATCAGACGAGATCAGGCGCATTCAGTGTGGTGTGGCCGTAGGCTCTGGGCCTAGTGAGTTTTGTACTTTTAAGCATCTAGTCGGCTAGACCTTGCAGTTTTAAAAGGCAATTGAGAAAGGGCTCACTTCCTGAACTTGGAGCACAATAAAGCCTACAGCACCTGGTATTCCCAGGCGGTCTCCCATCCAGGTACTAACTAGGCCTGACACTGCTTAACTTCCGAGATCAGAAGAGATCGGGTGCATTCAGTGTGGTGTGGCCGTAGGCTCTAGGAATGCTAAGAATATTACTCTTATGCATTTGCATTTAGTAAGCTAAGCCATGCAGCCACTTGCAACATGATACCACGCTCATCGCTCGATCAGGCTCGATCAGGCGAGATATATAAGACTGGTGGGCCCATTCAGGACTCCTATGTCTGGTAGGATAACTTTAATTCATCCATCCTGTGTCTGTTGCAGGGAGGTGGAGAGAACAATCAACACAATAATGGTTTTCTTTCATGCCTCTTGAAGGACTCAATATTCTCTGTACTGCATTACATGTGAAAGTCGATTTATTACCCATGAACACACTACCTGTATGCTAATTCTATGTAAAAAGGTAGCTCCAGCCCTCATGATGTTGTCCAACATTTCCGCTATAAAACGGGATACAATTATTTTGGAAACATACCAAATTTGAAAAATAATTGAGAAGTTGCGCAATTACTAATCATGGAGCACAAAAAAGCCTACAGCACCTGGTATTCCCAGGCAGTCTCCCATCCAGGTACTAACTAGGCCCGACCCTGCTTAGCTTCCGAGATCGGGCGCATTCAGTGTGGTGTGGCCGTAGGCTCTGGGCCTAGTGAGTTTTGTACTTTTAAGCATCTAGTCGGCTAGACCTTGCAGTTTCGAAAGGCAATTGTGAAATGGCTCACTTCCTGAACTTGGAGCACAAAAAAGCCTACAGCACCTGGTATTCCCAGGCGGTCTCCCATCCAGGTACTAACGAGGCCCGACACTGCTTAGCTTCCAAGATCAGACGCATTCAGTGTGGTGTGGCCGTAGGCTCTGGGCCTTGAGAGTTTTGTACTTTTAAGCATCTAGTCGGCTAGACCTTGCAGTTTTGAAAGGCAATTGTGAAATGGCTCACTTCCTGAACTTGGAGCACAAAAAAGCCTACAGCACCTGGTATTCCCAGGCGGTCTCCCATCCAGGTACTAACGAGGCCCGACACTGCTTAGCTTCCGAGATCAGACGAGATCGGGCGCATTCAGTGTGGTGTGGCCGTAGGCTCTGGGCCTTGTGAGTTTTGTACTTTTAAGCATCTAGTCGGCTAGACCTTGCAGTTTTGAAAGGCAATTGAGAAATGGCTCACTTCCTGAACTTGGAGTACAAAAAAGCCTACAGCACCTGGTATTCCCAGGCGGTCTCCCATCCAGGTACTAACTAGGCCCGACACTGCTTAGCTTCTGAGATCAGACGAGATCAGGCGCATTCAGTGTGGTGTGGCCGTAGGCTCTGGGCCTAGTGAGTTTTGTACTTTTAAGCATCTAGTCGGCTAGACCTTGCAGTTTTGAAAGGCAATTGTGAAATGGCTCACTTCCTGAACTTGGAGCACAAAAAAGCCTACAGCACCTGGTATTCCCAGGCGGTCTCCCATCCAGGTACTAACGAGGCCCGACACTGCTTAGCTTCCGAGATCAGACGAGATCGGGCGCATTCAGTGTGGTGTGGCCGTAGGCTCTGGGCCTTGTGAGTTTTGTACTTTTAAGCATCTAGTCGGCTAGACCTTGCAGTTTTAAAAGGCAATTGAGAAAGGGCTCACTTCCTGAACTTGGAGCACAAAAAAGCCTACAGCACCTGGTATTCCCAGGCGGTCTCCCATCCAGGTACTAACTAGGCCTGACACTGCTTAACTTCCAAGATCAGACGAGATCGGGTGCATTCAGTGTGGTGTGGCCGTAGGCTCTAGGAATGCTAAGAATATTACTCTTATGCATTTGAATTTAGTAAGCTAAGCCATGCAGCCACTTGCAACATGATACCACGCTCATCGCTCGATCAGGCTCGATCAGGCGAGATATATAAGACTGGTGGGCCTATTCAGGACTCCTATGTCTGGTAGGATAACTTTAATTCATCCATCCTGTGTCTGTTGCAGGGAGGTGGAGAGAACAATCAACACAATAATGGTTTTCTTTCATGCCTCTTGAAGGACTCAATATTCTCTGTACTGCATTACATGTGAAAGTCGATTTATTACCCATGAACACACTACCTGTATGCTAATTCTATGTAAAAAGGTAGCTCCAGCCCTCATGATGTTGTCCAACATTTCCGCTATAAAACGGGATACAATTATTTTGGAAACATACCAAATTTGAAAAATAATTGAGAAGTTGCGCAATTACTAATCATGGAGCACAAAAAAGCCTACAGCACCTGGTATTCCCAGGCAGTCTCCCATCCAGGTACTAACTAGGCCCGACCCTGCTTAGCTTCCGAGATCGGGCGCATTCAGTGTGGTGTGGCCGTAGGCTCTGGGGCTAGTGAGTTTTGTACTTTTAAGCATCTAGTCGGCTAGACCTTGCAGTTTTGAAAGGCAATTGTGAAATGGCTCACTTCCTGAACTTGGAGTACAAAAAAGCATACAGCACCTGGTATTCCCAGGTGGTCTCCCATCCAGGTACTAACTAGGCCCGACACTGCTTAGCTTCTGAGATCAGACGAGATCGGGCGCAATCAGTGTGGTGTGGCCGTAGGCTCTGGGCCTAGTGAGTTTTGTACTTTTAAGCATCTAGTCAGCTAGACCTTGCAGTTTTGAAAGGCAATTGAGAAATGGCTCACTTACTGAACTTGGAGCACAAAAAAGCCTACAGCACCTGGTATTCCCAGGCGGTCTCCCATCCAGGTACTAACGAGGCCCGACACTGCTTAGCTTTCGAGATCAGACGAGATGGGGCGCATTCAGTGTGGTGTGGCCGTAGGCTCTGGGCCTTGTGAGTTTTGTACTTTTAAGCATCTAGTCGGCTAGACCTTGCAGTTTTAAAAGGCAATTGAGAAAGGGCTCACTTCCTGAACTTGGAGCACAAAAAAGCCTACAGCACCTGGTATTCCCAGGCGGTCTCCCATCCAGGTACTAACTAGGCCTGACACTGCTTAACTTCCGAGATCAGACGAGATCGGGTGCATTCAGTGTGGTGTGGCCGTAGGCTCTAGGAACGCTAAGAATATTACTCTTATGCATTTGCATTTAGTAAGCTAAGCCATGCAGCCACTTGCAACATGATACCACGCTCATCGCTCGATCAGGCTCGATCAGGCGAGATATATAAGACTGGTGGGCCCATTCAGGACTCCTATGTCTGGTAGGATAACTTTAATTCATCCATCCTGTGTCTGTTGCAGGGAGGTGGAGAGAACAATCAACACAATAATGGTTTTCTTTCATGCCTCTTGAAGGACTCAATATTCTCTGTACTGCATTACATGTGAAAGTCGATTTATTACCCATGAACACACTACCTGTATGCTAATTCTATGTAAAAAGGTAGCTCCAGCCCTCATGATGTTGTCCAACATTTCCGCTATAAAACGGGATACAATTATTTTGGAAACATACCAAATTTGAAAAATAATTGAGAAGTTGCGCAATTACTAATCATGGAGCACAAAAAAGCCTACAGCACCTGGTATTCCCAGGCAGTCTCCCATCCAGGTACTAACTAGGCCCGACCCTGCTTAGCTTCCGAGATCAGACGCATTCAGTGTGGTGTGGCCGTAGGCTCTGGGCCTTGTGAGTTTTGTACTTTTAAGCATCTAGTCGGCTAGACCTTGCAGTTTTGAAAGGCAATTGTGAAATGGCTCACTTCCTGAACTTGGAGCACAAAAAAGCCTACAGCACCTGGTATTCCCAGGCGGTCTCCCATCCAGGTACTAACAAGGCCCGACACTGCTTAGCTTCCGAGATCAGACGAGATCGGGCGCATTCAGTGTGATGTGGCCGTAGGCTCTGGGCCTTGTGAGTTTTGTACTTTTAAGCATCTAGTCGGCTAGACCTTGCAGTTTTGAAAGGCAATTGAGAAATGGCTCACTTCCTGAACTTGGAGTACAAAAAAGCCTACAGCACCTGGTATTCCCAGGCGGTCTCCCATCCAGGTACTAACTAGGCCCGACACTGCTTAGCTTCTGAGATCAGACGAGATCAGGCGCATTCAGTGTGGTGTGGCCTTAGGCTCTGGGCCTAGTGAGTTTTGTACTTTTAAGCATCTAGTCGGCTAGACCTTGCAGTTTTAAAAGGCAATTGAGAAAGGGCTCACTTCCTGAACTTGGAGCACAAAAAAGCCTACAGCACCTGGTATTCCCAGGCGGTCTCCCATCCAGGTACTAACTAGGTCTGACACTGCTTAACTTCCGAGATCAGACGAGATCGGGTGCATTCAGTGTGGTGTGGCCGTAGGCTCTAGGAATGCTAAGAATATTACTCTTATGCATTTGCATTTAGTAAGCTAAGCCATGCAGCCACTTGCAACATGATACCACGCTCATCGCTCGATCAGGCTCGATCAGGCGAGATATATAAGACTGGTGGGCCCATTCAGGACTCCTATGTCTGGTAGGATAACTTTAATTCATCCATCCTGTGTCTGTTGCAGGGAGGTGGAGAGAACAATCAACACAATAATGGGTTTCTTTCATGCCTCTTGAAGGACTCAATATTCTCTGTACTGCATTACATGTGAAAGTCGATTTATTACCCATGAACACACTACCTGTATGCTAATTCTATGTAAAAAGGTAGCTCCAGCCCTCATGATGTTGTCCAACATTTCCGCTATAAAACGGGATACAATTATTTTGGAAACATACCAAATTTGAAAAATAATTGAGAATTTGCGCAATTACTAATCATGGAGCACAAAAAAGCCTACAGCACCTGGTATTCCCAGGCAGTCTCCCATCCAGGTACTAACTAGGCCTGACCCTGCTTAGCTTCCGAGATTGGGCGCATTCAGTGTGGTGTGGCCGTAGGCTCTGGGCCTAGTGAGTTTTGTACTTTTAAGCATCTAGTCGGCTAGACCTTGCAGTTTTGAAAGGCAATTGTGAAATGGCTCACTTCCTGAACTTGGAGTACAAAAAAGCCTACAGCACCTGGTATTCCCAGGTGGTCTCCCATCCAGGTACTAACTAGGCCCGACACTGCTTAGCTTCCGAGATCAGACGAGATCGGGCGCAATCAGTGTGGTGTGGCCGTAGGCTCTGGGCCTAGTGAGTTTTGTACTTTTAAGCATCTAGTCAGCTAGACCTTGCAGTTTTGAAAGGCAATTGAGAAATGGCTCACTTCCTGAACTTGGAGCACAAAAAAGCCTACAGCACCTGGTATTCCCAGGCGGTCTCCCATCCAGGTACTAACGAGGCCCGACACTGCTTAGCTTCCGAGATCAGACGAGATCAGGCACATTCAGTGTGGTGTGGCCGTAGGCTCTGGGGCTTGTGAGTTTTGTACTTTTAAGCATCTAGTCGGCTAGACCTTGCAGTTTTAAAAGGCAATTGAGAAAGGGCTCACTTCCTGAACTTGGAGCACAAAAAAGCCTACAGCACCTGGTATTCCCAGGCAGTCTCCCATCCAGGTACTAACTAGGCCTGACACTGCTTAACTTCCGAGATCAGACGAGATCGGGTGCATTCAGTGTGGTGTGGCCGTAGGCTCTAGGAATGCTAAGAATATTACTCTTATGCATTTGCATTTAGTAAGCTAAGCCATGCAGCCACTTGCAACATGATACCACGCTCATCGCTCGATCAGGCTCGATCAGGCGAGATATATAAGACTGGTGGGCCCATTCAGGACTCCTATGTCTGGTAGGATAACTTTAATTCATCCATCCTGTGTCTGTTGCAGGGAGGTGGAGAGAACAATCAACACAATAATGGTTTTCTTTCATGCCTCTTGAAGGACTCAATATTCTCTGTACTGCATTACATGTGAAAGTCGATTTATTACCCATGAACACACTACCTGTATGCTAATTCTATGTAAAAAGGTAGCTCCAGGCCTCATGATGTTGTCCAACATTTCCGCTATAAAACGGGATACAATTATTTTGGAAACATACCAAATTTGAAAAATAATTGAGAAGTTGCGCAATTACTAATCATGGAGCACAAAAAAGCCTACAGCACCTGGTATTCCCAGGCAGTCTCCCATCCAGGTACTAACTAGGCCCGACCCTGTTTAGCTTCCGAGATCGGGCGCATTCAGTGTGGTGTGGCCGTAGGCTCTGGGCCTAGAGAGTTTTGTACTTTTAAGCATCTAGTCGGCTAGACCTTGCAGTTTTGAAAGGCAATTGTGAAATAGGCTCACTTCCTGAACTTGGAGCACAAAAAAGCCTACAGCACCTGGTATTCCCAGGCGGTCTCCCATCCAGGTACTAACGAGGCCCTACACTGCTTAGCTTCTGAGATCAGACGCATTCAGTGTGGTGTGGCCGTAGGCTCTGGGCCTTGTGAGTTTTGTACTTTTAAGCATCTAGTCGGCTAGACCTTGCAGTTTTGAAAGGCAATTGTGAAATGGCTCACTTCCTGAACTTGGAGCACAAAAAAGCCTACAGCACCTGGTATTCCCAGGCGGTCTCCCATCCAGGTACTAACGAGGCCCGACACTGCTTAGCTTCCGAGATCAGACGAGTTCGGGCGCATTCAGTGTGGTGTGGCCGTAGGCTCTGGGCCTTGTGAGTTTTGTACTTTTAAGCATCTAGTCGGCTAGACCTTGCAGTTTTGAAAGGCAATTGAGAAATGGCTCACTTCCTGAACTTGGAGTACAAAAAAGCCTACAGCACCTGGTATTCCCAGGCGGTCTCCCATCCAGGTACTAACTAGGCCCGACACTGCTTAGCTTCTGAGATCAGACGAGATCAGGCGCATTCAGTGTGGTGTGGCCGTAGGCTCTGGGCCGAGTGAGTTTTGTACTTTTAAGCATCTAGTCGGCTAGACCTTGCAGTTTTGAAAGGCAATTGTGAAATGGCTCACTTCCTGAACTTGGAGCACAAAAAAGCCTACAGCACCTGGTATTCCCAGGTGGTCTCCCATCCAGGTACTAACTAGGCCCGACACTGCTTAGCTTTTGAGATCAGACGAGATCAGGCGCATTCAGTGTGGTGTGGCCGTAGGCTCTGGGCCTAGTGAGTTTTGTACTTTTAAGCATCTAGTCGGCTAGACCTTGCAGTTTTAAAAGGCAATTGAGAAAGGCCTCACTTCCTGAACTTGGAGCACAAAAAAGCCTACAGCACCTGGTATTCCCAGGCCTTCTCCCATCCAGGTACTAACTAGGCCTGACACTGCTTAACTTCCGAGATCAGACGAGATCAGGTGCATTCAGTGTGGTGTGGCCGTAGGCTCTAGGAATGCTAAGAATATTACTCTTATGCATTTGCATTTAGTAAGCTAAGCCATGCAGCCACTTGCAACATGATACCACGCTCATCGCTCGATCAGGCTCGATCAGGCGAGATATATAAGACTGGTGGGCCCATTCAGGACTCCTATGTCTGGTAGGATAACTTTAATTCATCCATCCTGTGTCTGTTGCAGGGAGGTGGAGAGAACAATCAACACAATAATGGTTTTCTTTCATGCCTCTTGAAGGACTCAATATTCTCTGTACTGCATTACATGTGAAAGTCGATTTATTACCCATGAACACACTACCTGTATGCTAATTCTATGTAAAAAGGTAGCTCCAGCCCTCATGATGTTGTCCAACATTTCCGCTATAAAACGGGATACAATTATTTTGGAAACATACCAAATTTGAAAAATAATTGAGAAGTTGCGCAATTACTAATCATGGAGCACAAAAAAGCCTACAGCACCTGGTATTCCCAGGCAGTCTCCCATCCAGGTACTAACGAGGCCCTACACTGCTTAGCTTCCGAGATCAGACGCATTCAGTGTGGTGTGGCCGTAGGCTCTGGGCCTTGTGAGTTTTGTACTTTTAAGCATCTAGTCGGCTAGACCTTGCAGTTTTGAAAGGCAATTGTGAAATGGCTCACTTCCTGAACTTGGAGCACAAAAAAGCCTACAGCACCTGGTATTCCCAGGCGGTCTCCCATCCAGGTACTAACGAGGCCCGACACTGCTTAGCTTCCGAGATCAGACGAGATGGGGCGCATTCAGTGTGGTGTGGCCGCAGGCTCTGGACCTTGTGAGTTTTGTACTTTTAAGCATCTAGTCAGCTAGACCTTGCAGTTTTGAAAGGCAATTGAGAAATGGCTCACTTCCTGAACTTGGAGCACAAAAAAGCCTACAGCACCTGGTATTCCCAGGCGGTCTCCCATCCAGGTACTAACGAGGCCCGACACTGCTTAGCTTCCGAGATCAGACGAGATCAGGCGCATTCAGTGTGGTGTGGCCGTAGGCTCTGGGCCTTGTGAGTTTTGTACTTTTAAGCATCTAGTCGGCTAGACCTTGCAGTTTTAAAAGGCAATTGAGAAAGGGCTCACTTCCTGAACTTGGAGCACAAAAAAGCCTACAGCACCTGGTATTCCCAGGCGGTCTCCCATCCAGGTACTAACTAGGCCTGACACTGCTTAACTTCCAAGATCAGACGAGATCGGGTGCATTCAGTGTGGTGTGGCCGTAGGCTCTAGGAATGCTAAGAATATTACTCTTATGCATTTGCATTTAGTAAGCTAAGCCATGCAGCCACTTGCAACATGATACCATGCTCATCGCTCGATCAGGCTCGATCAGGCGAGATATATAAGACTGGTGGGCCCATTCAGGACTCCTATGTCTGGTAGGATAACTTCAATTCATCCATCCTGTGTCTGTTGCAGGGAGGTGGAGAGAACAATCAACACAATAATGGGTTTCTTTCATGCCTCTTGAAGGACTCAATATTCTCTGTACTGCATTACATGTGAAAGTCGATTTATTACCCATGAACACACTACCTGTATGCTAATTCTATGTAAAAAGGTAGCTCCAGCCCTCATGATGTTGTCCAACATTTCCGCTATAAAACGGGATACAATTATTTTGGAAACATACCAAATTTGAAAAATAATTGAGAAGTTGCGCAATTACTAATCATGGAGCACAAAAAAGCCTACAGCACCTGGTATTCCCAGGCAGTCTCCCATCCAGGTACTAACTAGGCCTGACCCTGCTCAGCTTCCGAGATCGGGCGCATTCAGTGTGGTGTGGCCGTAGGCTCTGGGCCTAGTGAGTTTTGTACTTTTAAGCATCTAGTCGGCTAGACCTTGCAGTTTTGAAACGGAATTGTGAAATGGCTCACTTCCTGAACTTGGAGCACAAAAAAGCCTACAGCACCTGGTATTCCCAGGCGGTCTCCCATCCAGGTACTAACGAGGCCCGACACTGCTTAGCTTCCGAGATCAGACAAGATCGGGCGCATTCAGTGTAGTGTGGCCGTAGGCTCTGGGCCTTGTGAGTTTTGTACTTTTAAGCATCTAGTCGGCTAGACCTTGCAGTTTTGAAAGGCAATTGAGAAATGGCTCACTTCCTGAACTTGGAGTACAAAAAAGCCTACAGCACCTGGTATTCCCAGGCGGTCTCCCATCCAGGTACTAACTAGGCCCGACACTGCTTAGCTTCTGAGATCAGACGAGATCAGGCGCATTCAGTGTGGTGTGGCCGTAGGCTCTGGGCCTAGTGAGTTTTGTACTTTTAAGCATCTAGTCGGCTAGACCTTGCAGTTTTGAAAGGCAATTGAGAAAGGGCTCACTTCCTGAACTTGGAGCACAAAAAAGCCTACAGCACCTGGTATTCCCAGGCGGTCTCCCATCCAGGTACTAACTAGGCCTAACACTGCTTAACTTCCGAGATCAGACGAGATCGGGTGCATTCAGTGTGGTGTGGCCGTAGGCTCTAGGAATGCTAAGAATATTACTCTTATGCATTTGCATTTAGTAAGCTAAGCCATGCAGCCACTTGCAACATGATACCACGCTCATCGCTCGATCAGGCTCGATCAGGCGAGATATATAAGACTGGTGGGCCCATTCAGGACTCCTATGTCTGGTAGGATAACTTTAATTCATCCATCCTGTGTCTGTTGCAGGGAGGTGGAGAGAACAATCAACACAGTAATGGTTTTCTTTCATGCCTCTTGAAGGACTCAATATTCTCTGTACTGCATTACATGTGAAAGTCGATTTATTACCCATGAACACACTACCTGTATGCTAATTCTATGTAAAAAGGTAGCTCCAGCCCTCATGATGTTGTCCAACATTTCCGCTATAAAACGGGATACAATTATTTTGGAAACATACCAAATTTGAAAAATAATTGAGAAGTTGCGCAATTACTAATCATGGAGCACAAAAAAGCCTACAGCACCTGGTATTCCCAGGCAGTCTCCCATCCAGGTACTAACTAGGCCCGACCCTGCTTAGCTTCCGAGATCGGGCGCATGGCCGTAGGCTCTGGGACTAGTGAGTTTTGTACTTTTAAGCATCTAGTCGGCTAGACCTTGCAGTTTTGAAAGGCAATTGTGAAATGGCTCACTTCCTGAACTTGGAGCACAAAAAAGCCTACAGCACCTGGTATTCCCAGGTGGTCTCCCATCCAGGTACTAACTAGGCCCGACACTGCTTAGCTTCTGAGATCAGACGAGATCAGGCGCATTCAGTGTGGTGTGGCCGTAGGCTCTGGGCCTAGTGAGTTTTGTACTTTTAAGCATCTAGTCGGCTAGACCTTGCAGTGTTGAAAGGCAATTGTGAAATGGCTCACTTCCTGAACTTGGAGCACAAAAAAGCCTACAGCACCTGGTATTCCCAGGTGGTCTCCCATCCAGGTACTAACTAGGCCTGACACTGCTTAGCTTCTGAGATCAGACGAGATCAGGCGCATTCAGTGTGGTGTGGCCGTAGGCTCTGGGCCTAGTGAGTTTTGTACTTTTAAGCATCTAGTCGGCTAGACCTTGCAGTTTTAAAAGGCAATTGAGAAAGGGCTCACTTCCTGAACTTGGAGCACAATAAAGCCTACAGCACCTGGTATTCCCAGGCGGTCTCCCATCCAGGTACTAACTAGGCCTGACACTGCTTAACTTCCGAGATCAGAAGAGATCGGGTGCATTCAGTGTGGTGTGGCCGTAGGCTCTAGGAATGCTAAGAATATTACTCTTATGCATTTGCATTTAGTAAGCTAAGCCATGCAGCCACTTGCAACATGATACCACGCTCATCGCTCGATCAGGCTCGATCAGGCGAGATATATAAGACTGGTGGGCCCATTCAGGACTCCTATGTCTGGTAGGATAACTTTAATTCATCCATCCTGTGTCTGTTGCAGGGAGGTGGAGAGAACAATCAACACAATAATGGTTTTCTTTCATGCCTCTTGAAGGACTCAATATTCTCTGTACTGCATTACATGTGAAAGTCGATTTATTACCCATGAACACACTACCTGTATGCTAATTCTATGTAAAAAGGTAGCTCCAGCCCTCATGATGTTGTCCAACATTTCCGCTATAAAACGGGATACAATTATTTTGGAAACATACCAAATTTGAAAAATAATTGAGAAGTTGCGCAATTACTAATCATGGAGCACAAAAAAGCCTACAGCACCTGGTATTCCCAGGCAGTCTCCCATCCAGGTACTAACTAGGCCCGACCCTGCTTAGCTTCCGAGATCGGGCGCATTCAGTGTGGTGTGGCCGTAGGCTCTGGGCCTAGTGAGTTTTGTACTTTTAAGCATCTAGTCGGCTAGACCTTGCAGTTTCGAAAGGCAATTGTGAAATGGCTCACTTCCTGAACTTGGAGCACAAAAAAGCCTACAGCACCTGGTATTCCCAGGCGGTCTCCCATCCAGGTACTAACGAGGCCCGACACTGCTTAGCTTCCAAGATCAGACGCATTCAGTGTGGTGTGGCCGTAGGCTCTGGGCCTTGTGAGTTTTGTACTTTTAAGCATCTAGTCGGCTAGACCTTGCAGTTTTGAAAGGCAATTGTGAAATGGCTCACTTCCTGAACTTGGAGCACAAAAAAGCCTACAGCACCTGGTATTCCCAGGCGGTCTCCCATCCAGGTACTAACGAGGCCCGACACTGCTTAGCTTCCGAGATCAGACGAGATCGGGCGCATTCAGTGTGGTGTGGCCGTAGGCTCTGGGCCTTGTGAGTTTTGTACTTTTAAGCATCTAGTCGGCTAGACCTTGCAGTTTTGAAAGGCAATTGAGAAATGGCTCACTTCCTGAACTTGGAGTACAAAAAAGCCTACAGCACCTGGTATTCCCAGGCGGTCTCCCATCCAGGTACTAACTAGGCCCGACACTGCTTAGCTTCTGAGATCAGACGAGATCAGGCGCATTCAGTGTGGTGTGGCCGTAGGCTCTGGGCCTAGTGAGTTTTGTACTTTTAAGCATCTAGTCGGCTAGACCTTGCAGTTTTGAAAGGCAATTGTGAAATGGCTCACTTCCTGAACTTGGAGCACAAAAAAGCCTACAGCACCTGGTATTCCCAGGCGGTCTCCCATCCAGGTACTAACGAGGCCCGACACTGCTTAGCTTCCGAGATCAGACGAGATCGGGCGCATTCAGTGTGGTGTGGCCGTAGGCTCTGGGCCTTGTGAGTTTTGTACTTTTAAGCATCTAGTCGGCTAGACCTTGCAGTTTTAAAAGGCAATTGAGAAAGGGCTCACTTCCTGAACTTGGAGCACAAAAAAGCCTACAGCACCTGGTATTCCCAGGCGGTCTCCCATCCAGGTACTAACTAGGCCTGACACTGCTTAACTTCCAAGATCAGACGAGATCGGGTGCATTCAGTGTGGTGTGGCCGTAGGCTCTAGGAATGCTAAGAATATTACTCTTATGCATTTGCATTTAGTAAGCTAAGCCATGCAGCCACTTGCAACATGATACCACGCTCATCGCTCGATCAGGCTCGATCAGGCGAGATATATAAGACTGGTGGGCCTATTCAGGACTCCTATGTCTGGTAGGATAACTTTAATTCATCCATCCTGTGTCTGTTGCAGGGAGGTGGAGAGAACAATCAACACAATAATGGTTTTCTTTCATGCCTCTTGAAGGACTCAATATTCTCTGTACTGCATTACATGTGAAAGTCGATTTATTACCCATGAACACACTACCTGTATGCTAATTCTATGTAAAAAGGTAGCTCCAGCCCTCATGATGTTGTCCAACATTTCCGCTATAAAACGGGATACAATTATTTTGGAAACATACCAAATTTGAAAAATAATTGAGAAGTTGCGCAATTACTAATCATGGAGCACAAAAAAGCCTACAGCACCTGGTATTCCCAGGCAGTCTCCCATCCAGGTACTAACTAGGCCCGACCCTGCTTAGCTTCCGAGATCGGGCGCATTCAGTGTGGTGTGGCCGTAGGCTCTGGGACTAGTGAGTTTTGTACTTTTAAGCATCTAGTCGGCTAGACCTTGCAGTTTTGAAAGGCAATTGTGAAATGGCTCACTTCCTGAACTTGGAGTACAAAAAAGCATACAGCACCTGGTATTCCCAGGTGGTCTCCCATCCAGGTACTAACTAGGCCCGACACTGCTTAGCTTCTGAGATCAGACGAGATCGGGCGCAATCAGTGTGGTGTGGCCGTAGGCTCTGGGCCTAGTGAGTTTTGTACTTTTAAGCATCTAGTCAGCTAGACCTTGCAGTTTTGAAAGGCAATTGAGAAATGGCTCACTTACTGAACTTGGAGCACAAAAAAGCCTACAGCACCTGGTATTCCCAGGCGGTCTCCCATCCAGGTACTAACGAGGCCCGACACTGCTTAGCTTTCGAGATCAGACGAGATGGGGCGCATTCAGTGTGGTGTGGCCGTAGGCTCTGGGCCTTGTGAGTTTTGTACTTTTAAGCATCTAGTCGGCTAGACCTTGCAGTTTTAAAAGGCAATTGAGAAAGGGCTCACTTCCTGAACTTGGAGCACAAAAAAGCCTACAGCACCTGGTATTCCCAGGCGGTCTCCCATCCAGGTACTAACTAGGCCTGACACTGCTTAACTTCCGAGATCAGACGAGATCGGGTGCATTCAGTGTGGTGTGGCCGTAGGCTCTAGGAACGCTAAGAATATTACTCTTATGCATTTGCATTTAGTAAGCTAAGCCATGCAGCCACTTGCAACATGATACCACGCTCATCGCTCGATCAGGCTCGATCAGGCGAGATATATAAGACTGGTGGGCCCATTCAGGACTCCTATGTCTGGTAGGATAACTTTAATTCATCCATCCTGTGTCTGTTGCAGGGAGGTGGAGAGAACAATCAACACAATAATGGTTTTCTTTCATGCCTCTTGAAGGACTCAATATTCTCTGTACTGCATTACATGTGAAAGTCGATTTATTACCCATGAACACACTACCTGTATGCTAATTCTATGTAAAAAGGTAGCTCCAGCCCTCATGATGTTGTCCAACATTTCCGCTATAAAACGGGATACAATTATTTTGGAAACATACCAAATTTGAAAAATAATTGAGAAGTTGCGCAATTACTAATCATGGAGCACAAAAAAGCCTACAGCACCTGGTATTCCCAGGCAGTCTCCCATCCAGGTACTAACTAGGCCCGACCCTGCTTAGCTTCCGAGATCGGGCACATTCAGTGTGGTGTGGCCGTAGGCTCTGGGCCTAGTGAGTTTTGTACTTTTAAGCATCTAGTCGGCTAGACCTTGCAGTTTTGAAAGGCAATTGTGAAATGGCTCACTTCCTGAACTTGGAGTACAAAAAGCCTACAGCACCTGGTATTCCCAGGTGATCTCCCATCCAGGTACTAACTAGGCCCAACACTGCTTAGCTTCCGAGATCAGACGAGATCGGGCGCAATCAGTGTGGTGTGGCCGTAGGCTCTGGGCCTAGTGAGTTTTGTACTTTTAAGCATCTAGTCAGCTAGACCTTGCAGTTTTGAAAGGCAATTGAGAAATGGCTCACTTCCTGAACTTGGAGCACAAAAAAGCCTACAGCACCTGGTATTCCCAGGCGGTCTCCCATCCAGGTACTAACAAGGCCCGACACTGCTTAGCTTCCGAGATCAGACGAGATCGGGCGCATTCAGTGTGGTGTGGCCGTAGGCTCTGGGCCTTGTGAGTTTTGTACTTTTAAGCATCTAGTCGGCTAGACCTTGCAGTTTTGAAAGGCAATTGAGAAATGGCTCACTTCCTGAACTTGGAGTACAAAAAAGCCTACAGCACCTGGTATTCCCAGGCGGTCTCCCATCCAGGTACTAACTAGGCCCGACACTGCTTAGCTTCTGAGATCAGACGAGATCAGGCGAGATCAGGCGCATTCAGTGTGGTGTGGCCGTAGGCTCTGGGCCTAGTGAGTTTTGTACTTTTAAGCATCTAGTCGGCTAGACCTTGCAGTTTTGAAAGGCAATTGTGAAATGGCTCACTTCCTGAACTTGGAGCACAAAAAAGCCTACAGCACCTGGTATTCCCAGGTGGTCTCCCATCCAGGTACTAACTAGGCCCGACACTGCTTAGCTTGCGAGATCAGACGAGATCGGGCGCAATCAGTGTGGTGTGTCCGTAGTCTCTGGGCCTAGTGAGTTTTGTACTTTTAAGCATCTAGTCAGCTAGACCTTGCAGTTTTGAATGGCAATTGAGAAATGGCTCACTTCCTGAACTTGGAGCACAAAAAAGCCTACAGCACCTGGTATTCCCAGGCGGTCTCCCATCCAGGTACTAACGAGGCCCGACACAGCTTAGCTTCCGAGATCAGACGCATTCAGTGTGGTGTGGCCGTAGGCTCTGGGCCTTGTGAGTTTTGTACTTTTAAGCATCTAGTCGGCTAGACCTTGCAGTTTTGAAAGGCAATTGTGAAATGGCTCACTTCCTGAACTTGGAGCACAAAAAAGCCTACAGCACCTGGTATTCCCAGGCAGTCTCCCATCCAGGTACTAACTAGGCCTAACACTGCTTAACTTCCGAGATCAGACGAGATCGGGTGCATTCAGTGTGGTGTGGCCATAGGCTCTAGAAATGCTAAGAATATTACTCTTATGCATTTGCATTTAGTAAGCTAAGCCATGCAGCCACTTGCAACATGATACCACGCTCATCGCTCGATCAGGCGAGATATATAAGACTGGTGGGCCCATTCAGGACTCCTATGTCTGGTAGGATAACTTTAATTCATCCATCCTGTGTCTGTTGCAGGGAGGTGGAGAGAACAATCAACACAATAATGGTTTTCTTTCATGCCTCTTGAAGGACTCAATATTCTCTGTACTGCATTACATGTGAAAGTCGATTTATTACCCATGAACACACTACCTGTATGCTAATTCTATGTAAAAAGGTAGCTCCAGCCCTCATGATGTTGTCCAACATTTCCGCTATAAAACGGGATACAATTATTTTGGAAACATACCAAATTTGAAAAATAATTGAGAAGTTGCGCAATTACTAATCATGGAGCACAAAAAAGCCTACAGCACCTGGTATTCCCAGGCAGTCTCCCATCCAGGTACTAACTAGGCCCGACCCTGCTTAGCTTCCGAGATCGGGCGCATTCAGTGTGGTGTGGCCGTAGGCTCTGGGCCTAGTGAGTTTTGTACTTTTAAGCATCTAGTCGGCTAGACCTTGCAGTTTTGAAAGGCAATTGTGAAATGGCTCACTTCCTGAACTTGGAGCACAAAAAAGCCTACAGCACCTGGTATTCCCAGGCGGTCTCCCATCCAGGTACTAACGAGGCCCGACACTGCTTAGCTTCCGAGACCAGACGAGATCGGGCGCATTCAGTGTGGTGTGGCCGTAGGCTCTGGGCCTTGTGAGTTTTGTACTTTTAAGCATCTAGTCGGCTAGACCTTGCAGTTTTGAAAGGCAATTGTGAAATGGCTCACTTCCTGAACTTGGAGCACAAAAAAGCCTACAGCACCTGGTATTCCCAGGCGGTCTCCCATCCAGGTACTAACGAGGCCCGACACTGCTTAGCTTCCGAGATCAGACGAGATCGGGCGCATTCAGTGTGGTGTGGCCGTAGGCTCTGGGCCTTGTGAGTTTTGTACTTTTAAGCATCTAGTCGGCTAGACCTTGCAGTTTTGAAAGGCAATTGAGAAATGGCTCACTTCCTGAACTTGGAGTACAAAAAAGCCTACAGCACCTGGTATTCCCAGGCGGTCTCCCATCCAGGTACTAACTAGGACCGACACTGCTTAGCTTCTGAGATCAGACGAGATCAGGCGCATTCAGTGTGGTGTGGCCGTAGGCTCTGGGCCTAGTGAGTTTTGTACTTTTAAGCATCTAGTCGGCTAGACCTTGCAGTTTTGAAAGGCAATTGTGAAATGGCTCACTTCCTGAACTTGGAGCACAAAAAAGCCTACAGCACCTGGTATTCCCAGGCGGTCTCCCATCCAGGTACTAACTAGGCCTGACACTGCTTAACTTCCGAGATCAGATGAGATCGGGTGCATTCAGTGTGGTGTGGCCGTAGGCTCTAGGAATGCTAAGAATATTACTCTTATGCATTTGCATTTAGTAAGCTAAGCCATGCAGCCACTTGCAACATGATACCACGCTCATCGCTCGATCAGGCTCGATCAGGCGAGATATATAAGACTGGTGGGCCCATTCAGGACTCCTATGTCTGGTAGGATAACTTTAATTCATCCATCCTGTGTCTGTTGCAGGGAGGTGGAGAGAACAATCAACACAATAATGGTTTTCTTTCATGCCTCTTGAAGGACTCAATATTCTCTGTACTGCATTACATGTGAAAGTCGATTTATTACCCATGAACACACTACCTGTATGCTAATTCTATGTAAAAAGGTAGCTCCAGCCCTCATGATGTTGTCCAACATTTCCGCTATAAAACGGGATACAATTATTTTGGAAACATACCAAATTTGAAAAATAATTGAGAAGTTGCGCAATTACTAATCATGGAGCACAAAAAAGCCTACAGCACCTGGTATTCCCAGGCAGTCTCCCATCCAGGTACTAACTAGGCCCGACCCTGCTTAGCTTCCGAGATCGGGCGCATTCAGTGTGGTGTGGCCGTAGGCTCTGGGCCTAGTGAGTTTTGTACTTTTAAGCATCTAGTCGGCTAGACCTTGCAGTTTTGAAAGGCAATTGTGAAATGGCTCACTTCCTGAACTTGGAGCACAAAAAAGCCTACAGCACCTGGTATTCCCAGGCGGTCTCCCATCCAGGTACTAACGAGGCCCGACACTGCTTAGCTTCCGAGACCAGACGAGATCGGGCGCATTCAGTGTGGTGTGGCCGTAGGCTCTGGGCCTTGTGAGTTTTGTACTT
This sequence comes from Ambystoma mexicanum, assembly GCF_040938575.1. NCBI lineage: Eukaryota > Metazoa > Chordata > Amphibia > Caudata > Ambystomatidae > Ambystoma > Ambystoma mexicanum. The sequence goes on from NC_090927.1 coordinate 844,769,386, forward strand.
TTAAGCATCTAGTCGGCTAGACCTTGCAGTTTTGAAAGGCAATTGTGAAATGGCTCACTTCCTGAACTTGGAGCACAAAAAAGCCTACAGCACCTGGTATTCCCAGGCGGTCTCCCATCCAGGTACTAACGAGGCCCGACACTGCTTAGCTTCCGAGATCAGACGAGATCGGGCGCATTCAGTGTGGTGTGGCCGTAGGCTCTGGGCCTTGTGAGTTTTGTACTTTTAAGCATCTAGTCGGCTAGACCTTGCAGTTTTGAAAGGCAATTGAGAAATGGCTCACTTCCTGAACTTGGAGTACAAAAAAAGCCTACAGCACCTGGTATTCCCAGGCGGTCTCCCATCCAGGTACTAACTAGGACCGACACTGCTTAGCTTCTGAGATCAGACGAGATCAGGCGCATTCAGTGTGGTGTGGCCGTAGGCTCTGGGCCTAGTGAGTTTTGTACTTTTAAGCATCTAGTCGGCTAGACCTTGCAGTTTTGAAAGGCAATTGTGAAATGGCTCACTTCCTGAACTTGGAGCACAAAAAAGCCTACAGCACCTGGTATTCCCAGGCGGTCTCCCATCCAGGTACTAACTAGGCCCGACCCTGCTTAGCTTCCGAGATCGGGCGCATTCAGTGTGGTGTGGCCGTAGGCTCTGGGCCTAGTGAGTTTTGTACTTTTAAGCATCTAGTCGGCTAGACCTTGCAGTTTTGAAAGGCAATTGTGAAATGGCTCACTTCCTGAACTTGGAGCACAAAAAAGCCTACAGCACCTGGTATTCCCAGGCGGTCTCCCATCCAGGTACTAACGAGGCCTGACACTGCTTAGCTTCCGAGACCAGACGAGATCGGGCGCATTCAGTGTGGTGTGGCCGTAGGCTCTGGGCCTTGTGAGTTTTGTACTTTTAAGCATCTAGTCGGCTAGACCTTGCAGTTTTGAAAGGCAATTGTGAAATGGCTCACTTCCTGAACTTGGAGCACAAAAAAGCCTACAGCACCTGGTATTCCCAGGCGGTCTCCCATCCAGGTACTAACGAGGCCCGACACTGCTTAGCTTCCGAGATCAGACGAGATCGGGCGCATTCAGTGTGGTGTGGCCGTAGGCTCTGGGCCTTGTGAGTTTTGTACTTTTAAGCATCTAGTCGGCTAGACCTTGCAGTTTTGAAAGGCAATTGAGAAATGGCTCACTTCCTGAACTTGGAGTACAAAAAAGCCTACAGCACCTGGTATTCCCAGGCGGTCTCCCATCCAGGTACTAACTAGGACCGACACTGCTTAGCTTCTGAGATCAGACGAGATCAGGCGCATTCAGTGTGGTGTGGCCGTAGGCTCTGGGCCTAGTGAGTTTTGTACTTTTAAGCATCTAGTCGGCTAGACCTTGCAGTTTTGAAAGGCAATTGTGAAATGGCTCACTTCCTGAACTTGGAGCACAAAAAAGCCTACAGCACCTGGTATTCCCAGGCGGTCTCCCATCCAGGTACTAACTAGGCCTGACACTGCTTAACTTCCGAGATCAGATGAGATCGGGTGCATTCAGTGTGGTGTGGCCGTAGGCTCTAGGAATGCTAAGAATATTACTCTTATGCATTTGCATTTAGTAAGCTAAGCCATGCAGCCACTTGCAACATGATACCACGCTCATCGCTCGATCAGGCTCGATCAGGCGAGATATATAAGACTGGTGGGCCCATTCAGGACTCCTATGTCTGGTAGGATAACTTTAATTCATCCATCCTGTGTCTGTTGCAGGGAGGTGGAGAGAACAATCAACACAATAATGGTTTTCTTTCATGCCTCTTGAAGGACTCAATATTCTCTGTACTGCATTACATGTGAAAGTCGATTTATTACCCATGAACACACTACCTGTATGCTAATTCTATGTAAAAAGGTAGCTCCAGCCCTCATGATGTTGTCCAACATTTCCGCTATAAAACGGGATACAATTATTTTGGAAACATACCAAATTTGAAAAATAATTGAGAAGTTGCGCAATTACTAATCATGGAGCACAAAAAAGCCTACAGCACCTGGTATTCCCAGGCAGTCTCCCATCCAGGTACTAACTAGGCCCGACCCTGCTTAGCTTCTCGGGCGCATTCAGTGTGGTGTGGCCGTAGGCTCTGGGCCTAGTGAGTTTTGTACTTTTAAGCATCTAGTCGGCTAGACCTTGCAGTTTTGAAAGGCAATTGTGAAATGGCTCACTTCCTGAACTTGGAGTACAAAAAAGCCTACAGCACCTGGTATTCCCAGGTGGTCTCCCATCCAGGTACTAACTAGGCCCGACACTGCTTAGCTTCTGAGATCAGACGAGATCGGGCGCAATCAGTGTGGTGTGGCCGTAGGCTCTGGGCCTAGTGAGTTTTGTACTTTTAAGCATCTAGTCGGCTAGACCTTGCAGTTTTGAAAGGCAATTGTGAAATGGCTCACTTCCTGAACTTGGAGTACAAAAAAGCCTACAGCACCTGGTATTCCCAGGTGGTCTCCCATCCAGGTACTAACTAGGCCCGACACTGCTTAGCTTCTGAGATCAGACGAGATCGGGCGCAATCAGTGTGGTGTGGCCGTAGGCTCTGGGCCTAGTGAGTTTTGTACTTTTAAGCATCTAGTCAGCTAGACCTTGCAGTTTTGAAAGGCAATTGAGAAATGGCTCACTTCCTGAACTTGGAGCACAAAAATGCCTACAGCACCCGGTATTCCCAGGCGGTCTCCCATCCAGGTACTAACAAGGCCCGACACTGCTTAGCTTCCGAGATCAGACGAGATCGGGCGCATTCAGTGTGGTGTGGCCGTAGGCTCTGGGCCTTGTGAGTTTTGTACTTTTAAGCATCTAGTCGGCTAGACCTTGCAGTTTTGAAAGGCAATTGAGAAATGGCTCACTTCCTGAACTTGGAGTACAAAAAAGCCTACAGCACCTGGTATTCCCAGGCGGTCTCCCATCCAGGTACTAACTAGGCCCGACACTGCTTAGCTTCTGAGATCAGACGAGATCAGGCGCATTCAGTGTGGTGTGGCCGTAGGCTCTGGGCCTAGTGAGTTTTGTACTTTTAAGCATCTAGTCGGCTAGACCTTGCAGTTTTGAAAGGCAATTGTGAAATGGCTCACTTCCTGAACTTGGAGCACAAAAAAACCTACAGCACCTGGTATTCCCAGGTGGTCTCCCATCCAGGTACTAACTAGGCCCGACACTGCTTAGTTTCCGAGATCAGACGAGATCGGGCGCAATCAGTGTGGTGTGTCCGTAGTCTCTGGGCCTAGTGAGTTTTGTACTTTTAAGCATCTAGTCAGCTAGACCTTGCAGTTTTGAATGGCAATTGAGAAATGGCTCACTTCCTGAACTTGGAGCACAAAAAAGCCTACAGCACCTGGTATTCCCAGGCGGTCTCCCATCCAGGTACTAACGAGGCCCGACACAGCTTAGCTTCCGAGATCAGACGCATTCAGTGTGGTGTGGCCGTAGGCTCTGGGCCTTGTGAGTTTTGTACTTTTAAGCATCTAGTCGGCTAGACCTTGCAGTTTTAAAAGGCAATTGAGAAAGGGCTCACTTCCTGAACTTGGAGCACAAAAAAGCCTACAGCACCTGGTATTCCCAGGCGGTCTCCCATCCAGGTACTAACTAGGCCTGACACTGCTTAACTTCCAAGATCAGACGAGATCGGGTGCATTCAGTGTGGTGTGGCCGTAGGCTCTAGGAAGGCTAAGAATATTACTCTTATGCATTTGCATTTAGTAAGCTAAGCCATGCAGCCACTTGCAACATGATACCACGCTCATCGCTCGATCAGGCTCGATCAGGCGAGATATATAAGACTGGTGGGCCCATTCAGGACTCCTATGTCTGGTAGGATAACTTTAATTCATCCATCCTGTGTCTGTTGCAGGGAGGTGGAGAGAACAATCAACACAATAATGGGTTTCTTTCATGCCTCTTGAAGGACTCAATATTCTCTGTACTGCATTACATGTGAAAGTCGATTTATTACCCATGAACACACTACCTGTATGCTAATTCTATGTAAAAAGGTAGCTCCAGCCCTCATGATGTTGTCCAACATTTCCGCTATAAAACGGGATACAATTATTTTGGAAACATACCAAATTTGAAAAATAATTGAGAAGTTGCGCAATTACTAATCATGGAGCACAAAAAAGCCTACAGCACCTGGTATTCCCAGGCAGTCTCCCATCCAGGTACTAACTAGGCCTGACCCTGCTCAGCTTCCGAGATCGGGCGCATTCAGTGTGGTGTGGCCGTAGGCTCTGGGCCTAGTGAGTTTTGTACTTTTAAGCATCTAGTCGGCTAGACCTTGCAGTTTTGAAACGGAATTGTGAAATGGCTCACTTCCTGAACTTGGAGCACAAAAAAGCCTACAGCACCTGGTATTCCCAGGCGGTCTCCCATCCAGGTACTAACGAGGCCCGACACTGCTTAGCTTCCGAGATCAGACAAGATCGGGCGCATTCAGTGTAGTGTGGCCGTAGGCTCTGGGCCTTGTGAGTTTTGTACTTTTAAGCATCTAGTCGGCTAGACCTTGCAGTTTTGAAAGGCAATTGAGAAATGGCTCACTTCCTGAACTTGGAGTACAAAAAAGCCTACAGCACCTGGTATTCCCAGGCGGTCTCCCATCCAGGTACTAACTAGGCCCGACACTGCTTAGCTTCTGAGATCAGACGAGATCAGGCGCATTCAGTGTGGTGTGGCCGTAGGCTCTGGGCCTAGTGAGTTTTGTACTTTTAAGCATCTAGTCGGCTAGACCTTGCAGTTTTGAAAGGCAATTGAGAAAGGGCTCACTTCCTGAACTTGGAGCACAAAAAAGCCTACAGCACCTGGTATTCCCAGGCGGTCTCCCATCCAGGTACTAACTAGGCCTAACACTGCTTAACTTCCGAGATCAGACGAGATCGGGTGCATTCAGTGTGGTGTGGCCGTAGGCTCTAGGAATGCTAAGAATATTACTCTTATGCATTTGCATTTAGTAAGCTAAGCCATGCAGCCACTTGCAACATGATACCACGCTCATCGCTCGATCAGGCTCGATAAGGCGAGATATATAAGACTGGTGGGCCCATTCAGGACTCCTATGTCTGGTAGGATAACTTTAATTCATCCATCCTGTGTCTGTTGCAGGGAGGTGGAGAGAACAATCAACACAGTAATGGTTTTCTTTCATGCCTCTTGAAGGACTCAATATTCTCTGTACTGCATTACATGTGAAAGTCGATTTATTACCCATGAACACACTACCTGTATGCTAATTCTATGTAAAAAGTTAGCTCCAGCCCTCATGATGTTGTCCAACATTTCCGCTATAAAACGGGATACAATTATTTTGGAAACATACCAAATTTGAAAAATAATTGAGAAGTTGCGCAATTACTAATCATGGAGCACAAAAAAGCCTACAGCACCTGGTATTCCCAGGCAGTCTCCCATCCAGGTACTAACTAGGCCCGACCCTGCTTAGCTTCTGAGATCGGGCGCATGGCCGTAGGCTCTGGGACTAGTGAGTTTTGTACTTTTAAGCATCTAGTCGGCTAGACCTTGCAGTTTTGAAAGGCAATTGTGAAATGGCTCACTTCCTGAACTTGGAGCACAAAAAAGCCTACAGCACCTGGTATTCCCAGGTGGTCTCCCATCCAGGTACTAACTAGGCCCGACACTGCTTAGCTTCTGAGATCAGACGAGATCAGGCGCATTCAGTGTGGTGTGGCCGTAGGCTCTGGGCCTAGTGAGTTTTGTACTTTTAAGCATCTAGTCGGCTAGACCTTGCAGTGTTGAAAGGCAATTGTGAAATGGCTCACTTCCTGAACTTGGAGCACAAAAAAGCCTACAGCACCTGGTATTCCCAGGTGGTCTCCCATCCAGGTACTAACTAGGCCCGACACTGCTTAGCTTCTGAGATCAGACGAGATCAGGCGCATTCAGTGTGGTGTGGCCGTAGGCTCTGGGCCTAGTGAGTTTTGTACTTTTAAGCATCTAGTCGGCTAGACCTTGCAGTTTTAAAAGGCAATTGAGAAAGGGCTCACTTCCTGAACTTGGAGCACAAAAAAGCCTACAGCACCTGGTATTCCCAGGCGGTCTCCCATCCAGGTACTAACTAGGCCTGACACTGCTTAACTTCCGAGATCAGAAGAGATCGGGTGCATTCAGTGTGGTGTGGCCGTAGGCTCTAGGAATGCTAAGAATATTACTCTTATGCATTTGCATTTAGTAAGCTAAGCCATGCAGCCACTTGCAACATGATACCACGCTCATCGCTCGATCAGGCTCGATCAGGCGAGATATATAAGACTGGTGGGCCCATTCAGGACTCCTATGTCTGGTAGGATAACTTTAATTCATCCATCCTGTGTCTGTTGCAGGGAGGTGGAGAGAACAATCAACACAATAATGGTTTTCTTTCATGCCTCTTGAAGGACTCAATATTCTCTGTACTGCATTACATGTGAAAGTCGATTTATTACCCATGAACACACTACCTGTATGCTAATTCTATGTAAAAAGGTAGCTCCAGCCCTCATGATGTTGTCCAACATTTCCGCTATAAAACGGGATACAATTATTTTGGAAACATACCAAATTTGAAAAATAATTGAGAAGTTGCGCAATTACTAATCATGGAGCACAAAAAAGCCTACAGCACCTGGTATTCCCAGGCAGTCTCCCATCCAGGTACTAACTAGGCCCGACCCTGCTTAGCTTCCGAGATCGGGCGCATTCAGTGTGGTGTGGCCGTAGGCTCTGGGTCTAGTGAGTTTTGTACTTTTAAGCATCTAGTCGGCTAGACCTTGCAGTTTCGAAAGGCAATTGTGAAATGGCTCACTTCCTGAACTTGGAGCACAAAAAAGCCTACAGCACCTGGTATTCCCAGGCGGTCTCCCATCCAGGTACTAACGAGGCCCGACACTGCTTAGCTTCCAAGATCAGACGCATTCAGTGTGGTGTGGCCGTAGGCTCTGGGCCTTGTGAGTTTTGTACTTTTAAGCATCTAGTCGGCTAGACCTTGCAGTTTTGAAAGGCAATTGTGAAATGGCTCACTTCCTGAACTTGGAGCACAAAAAAGCCTACAGCACCTGGTATTCCCAGGCGGTCTCCCATCCAGGTACTAACGAGGCCCGACACTGCTTAGCTTCCGAGATCAGACGAGATCGGGCGCATTCAGTGTGGTGTGGCCGTAGGCTCTGGGCCTTGTGAGTTTTGTACTTTTAAGCATCTAGTCGGCTAGACCTTGCAGTTTTGAAAGGCAATTGAGAAATGGCTCACTTCCTGAACTTGGAGTACAAAAAAGCCTACAGCACCTGGTATTCCCAGGCGGTCTCCCATCCAGGTACTAACTAGGCCCGACACTGCTTAGCTTCTGAGATCAGACGAGATCAGGCGCATTCAGTGTGGTGTGGCCGTAGGCTCTGGGCCTAGTGAGTTTTGTACTTTTAAGCATCTAGTCGGCTAGACCTTGCAGTTTTGAAAGGCAATTGTGAAATGGCTCACTTCCTGAACTTGGAGCACAAAAAAGCCTACAGCACCTGGTATTCCCAGGCGGTCTCCCATCCAGGTACTAACGAGGCCCGACACTGCTTAGCTTCCGAGATCAGACGAGATCGGGCGCATTCAGTGTGGTGTGGCCGTAGGCTCTGGGCCTTGTGAGTTTTGTACTTTTAAGCATCTAGTCGGCTAGACCTTGCAGTTTTAAAAGGCAATTGAGAAAGGGCTCACTTCCTGAACTTGGAGCACAAAAAAGCCTACAGCACCTGGTATTCCCAGGCGGTCTCCCATCCAGGTACTAACTAGGCCTGACACTGCTTAACTTCCAAGATCAGACGAGATCGGGTGCATTCAGTGTGGTGTGGCCGTAGGCTCTAGGAATGCTAAGAATATTACTCTTATGCATTTGCATTTAGTAAGCTAAGCCATGCAGCCACTTGCAACATGATACCACGCTCATCGCTCGATCAGGCTCGATCAGGCGAGATATATAAGACTGGTGGGCCTATTCAGGACTCCTATGTCTGGTAGGATAACTTTAATTCATCCATCCTGTGTCTGTTGCAGGGAGGTGGAGAGAACAATCAACACAATAATGGTTTTCTTTCATGCCTCTTGAAGGACTCAATATTCTCTGTACTGCATTACATGTGAAAGTCGATTTATTACCCATGAACACACTACCTGTATGCTAATTCTATGTAAAAAGGTAGCTCCAGCCCTCATGATGTTGTCCAACATTTCCGCTATAAAACGGGATACAATTATTTTGGAAACATACCAAATTTGAAAAATAATTGAGAAGTTGCGCAATTACTAATCATGGAGCACAAAAAAGCCTACAGCACCTGGTATTCCCAGGCAGTCTCCCATCCAGGTACTAACTAGGCCCGACCTGCTTAGCTTCCGAGATCGGGCGCATTCAGTGTGGTGTGGCCGTAGGCTCTGGGGCTAGTGAGTTTTGTACTTTTAAGCATCTAGTCGGCTAGACCTTGCAGTTTTGAAAGGCAATTGTGAAATGGCTCACTTCCTGAACTTGGAGTACAAAAAAGCCTACAGCACCTGGTATTCCCAGGTGGTCTCCCATCCAGGTACTAACTAGGCCCGACACTGCTTAGCTTCTGAGATCAGACGAGATCGGGCGCAATCAGTGTGGTGTGGCCGTAGGCTCTGGGCCTAGTGAGTTTTGTACTTTTAAGCATCTAGTCAGCTAGACCTTGCAGTTTTGAAAGGCAATTGAGAAATGGCTCACTTACTGAACTTGGAGCACAAAAAAGCCTACAGCACCTGGTATTCCCAGGCGGTCTCCCATCCAGGTACTAACGAGGCCCGACACTGCTTAGCTTTCGAGATCAGACGAGATGGGGCTCATTCAGTGTGGTGTGGCCGTAGGCTCTGGGCCTTGTGAGTTTTGTACTTTTAAGCATCTAGTCGGCTAGACCTTGCAGTTTTAAAAGGCAATTGAGAAAGGGCTCACTTCCTGAACTTGGAGCACAAAAAAGCCTACAGCACCTGGTATTCCCAGGCGGTCTCCCATCCAGGTACTAACTAGGCCTGACACTGCTTAACTTCCGAGATCAGACGAGATCGGGTGCATTCAGTGTGGTGTGGCCGTAGGCTCTAGGAACGCTAAGAATATTACTCTTATGCATTTGCATTTAGTAAGCTAAGCCATGCAGCCACTTGCAACATGATACCACGCTCATCGCTCGATCAGGCTCGATCAGGCGAGATATATAAGACTGGTGGGCCCATTCAGGACTCCTATGTCTGGTAGGATAACTTTAATTCATCCATCCTGTGTCTGTTGCAGGGAGGTGGAGAGAACAATCAACACAATAATGGTTTTCTTTCATGCCTCTTGAAGGACTCAATATTCTCTGTACTGCATTACATGTGAAAGTCGATTTATTACCCATGAACACACTACCTGTATGCTAATTCTATGTAAAAAGGTAGCTCCAGCCCTCATGATGTTGTCCAACATTTCCGCTATAAAACGGGATACAGTTATTTTGGAAACATACCAAATTTGAAAAATAATTGAGAAGTTGCGCAATTACTAATCATGGAGCACAAAAAAGCCTACAGCACCTGGTATTCCCAGGCAGTCTCCCATCCAGGTACTAACTAGGCCCGACCCTGCTTAGCTTCCGAGATCGGGCACATTCAGTGTGGTGTGGCCGTAGGCTCTGGGCCTTGTGAGTTTTGTACTTTTAAGCATCTAGTCGGCTAGACCTTGCAGTTTTAAAAGGCAATTGAGAAAGGGCTCACTTCCTGAACTTGGAGCACAAAAAAGCCTACAGCACCTGGTATTCCCAGGCGGTCTCCCATCCAGGTACTAACTAGGCCTGACACTGCTTAACTTCCAAGATCAGACGAGATCGGGTGCATTCAGTGTGGTGTGGCCGTAGGCTCTAGGAATGCTAAGAATATTACTCTTATGCATTTGCATTTAGTAAGCTAAGCCATGCAGCCACTTGCAACATGATACCACGCTCATCGCTCGATCAGGCTCGATCAGGCGAGATATATAAGACTGGTGGGCCCATTCAGGACTCCTATGTCTGGTAGGATAACTTTAATTCATCCATCCTGTGTCTGTTGCAGGGAGGTGGAGAGAACAATCAACACAATAATGGGTTTCTTTCATGCCTCTTGAAGGACTCAATATTCTCTGTACTGCATTACATGTGAAAGTCGATTTATTACCCATGAACACACTACCTGTATGCTAATTCTATGTAAAAAGGTAGCTCCAGCCCTCATGATGTTGTCCAACATTTCCGCTATAAAACGGGATACAATTATTTTGGAAACATACCAAATTTGAAAAATAATTGAGAAGTTGCGCAATTACTAATCATGGAGCACAAAAAAGCCTACAGCACCTGGTATTCCCAGGCAGTCTCCCATCCAGGTACTAACTAGGCCTGACCCTGCTCAGCTTCCGAGATCGGGCGCATTCAGTGTGGTGTGGCCGTAGGCTCTGGGCCTAGTGAGTTTTGTACTTTTAAGCATCTAGTCGGCTAGACCTTGCAGTTTTGAAACGGAATTGTGAAATGGCTCACTTCCTGAACTTGGAGCACAAAAAAGCCTACAGCACCTGGTATTCCCAGGCGGTCTCCCATCCAGGTACTAACGAGGCCCGACACTGCTTAGCTTCCGAGATCAGACAAGATCGGGCGCATTCAGTGTAGTGTGGCCGTAGGCTCTGGGCCTTGTGAGTTTTGTACTTTTAAGCATCTAGTCGGCTAGACCTTGCAGTTTTAAAAGGCAATTGAGAAAGGGCTCACTTCCTGAACTTGGAGCACAAAAAAGCCTACAGCACCTGGTATTCCCAGGCGGTCTCCCATCCAGGTACTAACTAGGCCTGACACTGCTTAACTTCCAAGATCAGACGAGATCGGGTGCATTCAGTGTGGTGTGGCCGTAGGCTCTAGGAATGCTAAGAATATTACTCTTATGCATTTGCATTTAGTAAGCTAAGCCATGCAGCCACTTGCAACATGATACCACGCTCATCGCTCGATCAGGCTCGATCAGGCGAGATATATAAGACTGGTGGGCCCATTCAGGACTCCTATGTCTGGTAGGATAACTTTAATTCATCCATCCTGTGTCTGTTGCAGGGAGGTGGAGAGAACAATCAACACAATAATGGGTTTCTTTCATGCCTCTTGAAGGACTCAATATTCTCTGTACTGCATTACATGTGAAAGTCGATTTATTACCCATGAACACACTACCTGTATGCTAATTCTATGTAAAAAGGTAGCTCCAGCCCTCATGATGTTGTCCAACATTTCCGCTATAAAACGGGATACAATTATTTTGGAAACATACCAAATTTGAAAAATAATTGAGAAGTTGCGCAATTACTAATCATGGAGCACAAAAAAGCCTACAGCACCTGGTATTCCCAGGCAGTCTCCCATCCAGGTACTAACTAGGCCTGACCCTGCTCAGCTTCCGAGATCGGGCGCATTCAGTGTGGTGTGGCCGTAGGCTCTGGGCCTAGTGAGTTTTGTACTTTTAAGCATCTAGTCGGCTAGACCTTGCAGTTTTGAAACGGAATTGTGAAATGGCTCACTTCCTGAACTTGGAGCACAAAAAAGCCTACAGCACCTGGTATTCCCAGGCCGTCTCCCATCCAGGTACTAACGAGGCCCGACACTGCTTAGCTTCCGAGATCAGACAAGATCGGGCGCATTCAGTGTAGTGTGGCCGTAGGCTCTGGGCCTTGTGAGTTTTGTACTTTTAAGCATCTAGTCGGCTAGACCTTGCAGTTTTGAAAGGCAATTGAGAAATGGCTCACTTCCTGAACTTGGAGTACAAAAAAGCCTACAGCACCTGGTATTCCCAGGCGGTCTCCCATCCAGGTACTAACTAGGCCCGACACTGCTTAGCTTCTGAGATCAGACGAGATCAGGCGCATTCAGTGTGGTGTGGCCGTAGGCTCTGGGCCTAGTGAGTTTTGTACTTTTAAGCATCTAGTCGGCTAGACCTTGCAGTTTTGAAAGGCAATTGAGAAAGGGCTCACTTCCTGAACTTGGAGCACAAAAAAGCCTACAGCACCTGGTATTCCCAGGCGGTCTCCCATCCAGGTACTAACTAGGCCTAACACTGCTTAACTTCCGAGATCAGACGAGATCGGGTGCATTCAGTGTGGTGTGGCCGTAGGCTCTAGGAATGCTAAGAATATTACTCTTATGCATTTGCATTTAGTAAGCTAAGCCATGCAGCCACTTGCAACATGATACCACGCTCATCGCTCGATCAGGCTCGATCAGGCGAGATATATAAGACTGGTGGGCCCATTCAAGACTCCTATGTCTGGTAGGATAACTTTAATTCATCCATCCTGTGTCTGTTGCAGGGAGGTGGAGAGAACAATCAACACAGTAATGGTTTTCTTTCATGCCTCTTGAAGGACTCAATATTCTCTGTACTGCATTACATGTGAAAGTCGATTTATTACCCATGAACACACTACCTGTATGCTAATTCTATGTAAAAAGGTAGCTCCAGCCCTCATGATGTTGTCCAACATTTCCGCTATAAAACGGGATACAATTATTTTGGAAACATACCAAATTTGAAAAATAATTGAGAAGTTGCGCAATTACTAATCATGGAGCACAAAAAAGCCTACAGCACCTGGTATTCCCAGGCAGTCTCCCATCCAGGTACTAACTAGGCCCGACCCTGCTTAGCTTCCGAGATCGGGCGCATGGCCGTAGGCTCTGGGACTAGTGAGTTTTGTACTTTTAAGCATCTAGTCGGCTAGACCTTGCAGTTTTGAAAGGCAATTGTGAAATGGCTCACTTCCTGAACTTGGAGCACAAAAAAGCCTACAGCACCTGGTATTCCCAGGTGGTCTCCCATCCAGGTACTAACTAGGCCCGACACTGCTTAGCTTCTGAGATCAGACGAGATCAGGCGCATTCAGTGTGGTGTGGCCGTAGGCTCTGGGCCTAGTGAGTTTTGTACTTTTAAGCATCTAGTCGGCTAGACCTTGCAGTGTTGAAAGGCAATTGTGAAATGGCTCACTTCCTGAACTTGGAGCACAAAAAAGCCTACAGCACCTGGTATTCCCAGGTGGTCTCCCATCCAGGTACTAACTAGGCCCGACACTGCTTAGCTTCTGAGATCAGACGAGATCAGGCGCATTCAGTGTGGTGTGGCCGTAGGCTCTGGGCCTAGTGAGTTTTGTACTTTTAAGCATCTAGTCGGCTAGACCTTGCAGTTTTAAAAGGCAATTGAGAAAGGGCTCACTTCCTGAACTTGGAGCACAAAAAAGCCTACAGCACCTGGTATTCCCAGGCGGTCTCCCATCCAGGTACTAACTAGGCCTGACACTGCTTAACTTCCGAGATCAGAAGAGATCGGGTGCATTCAGTGTGGTGTGGCCGTAGGCTCTAGGAATGCTAAGAATATTACTCTTATGCATTTGCATTTAGTAAGCTAAGCCATGCAGCCACTTGCAACATGATACCACGCTCATCGCTCGATCAGGCTCGATCAGGCGAGATATATAAGACTGGTGGGCCCATTCAGGACTCCTATGTCTGGTAGGATAACTTTAATTCATCCATCCTGTGTCTGTTGCAGGGAGGTGGAGAGAACAATCAACACAATAATGGTTTTCTTTCATGCCTCTTGAAGGACTCAATATTCTCTGTACTGCATTACATGTGAAAGTCGATTTATTACCCATGAACACACTACCTGTATGCTAATTCTATGTAAAAAGGTAGCTCCAGCCCTCATGATGTTGTCCAACATTTCCGCTATAAAACGGGATACAATTATTTTGGAAACATACCAAATTTGAAAAATAATTGAGAAGTTGCGCAATTACTAATCATGGAGCACAAAAAAGCCTACAGCACCTGGTATTCCCAGGCAGTCTCCCATCCAGGTACTAACTAGGCCCGACCCTGCTTAGCTTCCGAGATCGGGCGCATTCAGTGTGGTGTGGCCGTAGGCTCTGGGCCTAGTGAGTTTTGTACTTTTAAGCATCTAGTCGGCTAGACCTTGCAGTTTTGAAAGTGAATTGTGAAATGGCTCACTTCCTGAACTTGGAGCACAAAAAAGCCTACAGCACCTGGTATTCCCAGGTGGTCTCCCATCCAGGTACTAACTAGGCCCGACACTGCTTAGCTTCTGAGATCAGACGAGATCAGGCGCATTCAGTGTGGTGTGGCCGTAGGCTCTGGGCCTAGTGAGTTTTGTACTTTTAAGCATCTAGTCGGCTAGACCTTGCAGTTTTAAAAGGCAATTGAGAAAGGGCTCACTTCCTGAACTTGGAGCACAAAAAAGCCTACAGCACCTGGTATTCCCAGGCGGTCTCCCATCCAGGTACTAACTAGGCCTGACACTGCTTAACTTCCGAGATCAGACGAGATTGGGTGCATTCAGTGTGGTGTGGCCGTAGGCTCTAGGAATGCTAAGAATATTACTCTTATGCATTTGCATTTAGTAAGCTAAGCCATGCAGCCACTTGCAACATGATACCACGCTCATCGCTCGATCAGGCTCGATCAGGCGAGATATATAAGACTGGTGGGCCCATTCAGGACTCCTATGTCTGGTAGGATAACTTTAATTCATCCATCCTGTGTCTGTTGCAGGGAGGTGGAGAGAACAATCAACACAATAATGGTTTTCTTTCATGCCTCTTGAAGGACTCAATATTCTCTGTACTGCATTACATGTGAAAGTCGATTTATTACCCATGAACACACTACCTGTATGCTAATTCTATGTAAAAAGGTAGCTCCAGCCCTCATGATGTTGTCCAACATTTCCGCTATAAAACGGGATACAATTATTTTGGAAACATACCAAATTTGAAAAATAATTGAGAAGTTGCGCAATTACTAATCATGGAGCACAAAAAAGCCTACAGCACCTGGTATTCCCAGGCAGTCTCCCATCCAGGTACTAACTAGGCCTGACCCTGCTCAGCTTCCGAGATCGGGCGCATTCAGTGTGGTGTGGCCGTAGGCTCTGGGCCTAGTGAGTTTTGTACTTTTAAGCATCTAGTCGGCTAGACCTTGCAGTTTTGAAACGGAATTGTGAAATGGCTCACTTCCTGAACTTGGAGCACAAAAAAGCCTACAGCACCTGGTATTCCCAGGCGGTCTCCCATCCAGGTACTAACGAGGCCCGACACTGCTTAGCTTCCGAGATCAGACAAGATCGGGCGCATTCAGTGTAGTGTGGCCGTAGGCTCTGGGCCTTGTGAGTTTTGTACTTTTAAGCATCTAGTCGGCTAGACCTTGCAGTTTTGAAAGGCAATTGAGAAATGGCTCACTTCCTGAACTTGGAGTACAAAAAAGCCTACAGCACCTGGTATTCCCAGGCGGTCTCCCATCCAGGTACTAACTAGGCCCGACACTGCTTAGCTTCTGAGATCAGACGAGATCAGGCGCATTCAGTGTGGTGTGGCCGTAGGCTCTGGGCCTAGTGAGTTTTGTACTTTTAAGCATCTAGTCGGCTAGACCTTGCAGTTTTGAAAGGCAATTGAGAAAGGGCTCACTTCCTGAACTTGGAGCACAAAAAAGCCTACAGCACCTGGTATTCCCAGGCGGTCTCCCATCCAGGTACTAACGAGGCCCGACACTGCTTAGCTTCCAAGATCAGACGCATTCAGTGTGGTGTGGCCGTAGGCTCTGGGCCTTGTGAGTTTTGTACTTTTAAGCATCTAGTCGGCTAGACCTTGCAGTTTTGAAAGGCAATTGTGAAATGGCTCACTTCCTGAACTTGGAGCACAAAAAAGCCTACAGCACCTGGTATTCCCAGGCGGTCTCCCATCCAGGTACTAACGAGGCCCGACACTGCTTAGCTTCCGAGATCAGACGAGATCGGGCGCATTCAGTGTGGTGTGGCCGTAGGCTCTGGGCCTTGTGAGTTTTGTACTTTTAAGCATCTAGTCGGCTAGACCTTGCAGTTTTGAAAGGCAATTGAGAAATGGCTCACTTCCTGAACTTGGAGTACAAAAAAGCCTACAGCACCTGGTATTCCCAGGCGGTCTCCCATCCAGGTACTAACTAGGCCCGACACTGCTTAGCTTCTGAGATCAGACGAGATCAGGCGCATTCAGTGTGGTGTGGCCGTAGGCTCTGGGCCTAGTGAGTTTTGTACTTTTAAGCATCTAGTCGGCTAGACCTTGCAGTTTTGAAAGGCAATTGTGAAATGGCTCACTTCCTGAACTTGGAGCACAAAAAAGCCTACAGCACCTGGTATTCCCAGGCGGTCTCCCATCCAGGTACTAACGAGGCCCGACACTGCTTAGTTTCCGAGATCAGACGAGATCGGGCGCATTCAGTGTGGTGTGGCCGTAGGCTCTGGGCCTTGTGAGTTTTGTACTTTTAAGCATCTAGTCGGCTAGACCTTGCAGTTTTAAAAGGCAATTGAGAAAGGGCTCACTTCCTGAACTTGGAGCACAAAAAAGCCTACAGCACCTGGTATTCCCAGGCGGTCTCCCATCCAGGTACTAACTAGGCCTGACACTGCTTAACTTCCAAGATCAGACGAGATCGGGTGCATTCAGTGTGGTGTGGCCGTAGGCTCTAGGAATGCTAAGAATATTACTCTTATGCATTTGCATTTAGTAAGCTAAGCCATGCAGCCACTTGCAACATGATACCACGCTCATCGCTCGATCAGGCTCGATCAGGCGAGATATATAAGACTGGTGGGCCTATTCAGGACTCCTATGTCTGGTAGGATAACTTTAATTCATCCATCCTGTGTCTGTTGCAGGGAGGTGGAGAGAACAATCAACACAATAATGGTTTTCTTTCATGCCTCTTGAAGGACTCAATATTCTCTGTACTGCATTACATGTGAAAGTCGATTTATTACCCATGAACACACTACCTGTATGCTAATTCTATGTAAAAAGGTAGCTCCAGCCCTCATGATGTTGTCCAACATTTCCGCTATAAAACGGGATACAATTATTTTGGAAACATACCAAATTTGAAAAATAATTGAGAAGTTGCGCAATTACTAATCATGGAGCACAAAAAAGCCTACAGCACCTGGTATTCCCAGGCAGTCTCCCATCCAGGTACTAACTAGGCCCGACCCTGCTTAGCTTCCGAGATCGGGCGCATTCAGTGTGGTGTGGCCGTAGGCTCTGGGGCTAGTGAGTTTTGTACTTTTAAGCATCTAGTCGGCTAGACCTTGCAGTTTTGAAAGGCAATTGTGAAATGGCTCACTTCCTGAACTTGGAGTACAAAAAAGCCTACAGCACCTGGTATTCCCAGGTGGTCTCCCATCCAGGTACTAACTAGGCCCGACACTGCTTAGCTTCTGAGATCAGACGAGATCGGGCGCAATCAGTGTGGTGTGGCCGTAGGCTCTGGGCCTAGTGAGTTTTGTACTTTTAAGCATCTAGTCAGCTAGACCTTGCAGTTTTGAAAGGCAATTGAGAAATGGCTCACTTACTGAACTTGGAGCACAAAAAAGCCTACAGCACCTGGTATTCCCAGGCGGTCTCCCATCCAGGTACTAACGAGGCCCGACACTGCTTAGCTTTCGAGATCAGACGAGATGGGGCGCATTCAGTGTGGTGTGGCCGTAGGCTCTGGGCCTTGTGAGTTTTGTACTTTTAAGCATCTAGTCGGCTAGACCTTGCAGTTTTAAAAGGCAATTGAGAAAGGGCTCACTTCCTGAACTTGGAGCACAAAAAAGCCTACAGCACCTGGTATTCCCAGGCGGTCTCCCATCCAGGTACTAACTAGGCCTGACACTGCTTAACTTCCGAGATCAGACGAGATCGGGTGCATTCAGTGTGGTGTGGCCGTAGGCTCTAGGAACGCTAAGAATATTACTCTTATGCATTTGCATTTAGTAAGCTAAGCCATGCAGCCACTTGCAACATGATACCACGCTCATCGCTCGATCAGGCTCGATCAGGCGAGATATATAAGACTGGTGGGCCCATTCAGGACTCCTATGTCTGGTAGGATAACTTTAATTCATCCATCCTGTGTCTGTTGCAGGGAGGTGGAGAGAACAATCAACACAATAATGGTTTTCTTTCATGCCTCTTGAAGGACTCAATATTCTCTGTACTGCATTACATGTGAAAGTCGATTTATTACCCATGAACACACTACCTGTATGCTAATTCTATGTAAAAAGGTAGCTCCAGCCCTCATGATGTTGTCCAACATTTCCGCTATAAAACGGGATACAATTATTTTGGAAACATACCAAATTTGAAAAATAATTGAGAAGTTGCGCAATTACTAATCATGGAGCACAAAAAAGCCTACAGCACCTGGTATTCCCAGGCAGTCTCCCATCCAGGTACTAACTAGGCCCGACCCTGCTTAGCTTCCGAGATCGGGCACATTCAGTGTGGTGTGGCCGTAGGCTCTGGGCCTAGTGAGTTTTGTACTTTTAAGCATCTAGTCGGCTAGACCTTGCAGTTTTGAAAGGCAATTGTGAAATGGCTCACTTCCTGAACTTGGAGTACAAAAAGCCTACAGCACCTGGTATTCCCAGGTGATCTCCCATCCAGGTACTAACTAGGCCCGACACTGCTTAGCTTCCGAGATCAGACGAGATCGGGCGCAATCAGTGTGGTGTGGCCGTAGGCTCTGGGCCTAGTGAGTTTTGTACTTTTAAGCATCTAGTCAGCTAGACCTTGCAGTTTTGAAAGGCAATTGAGAAATGGCTCACTTCCTGAACTTGGAGCACAAAAAAGCCTACAGCACCTGGTATTCCCAGGCGGTCTCCCATCCAGGTACTAACAAGGCCCGACACTGCTTAGCTTCCGAGATCAGACGAGATCGGGCGCATTCAGTGTGATGTGGCCGTAGGCTCTGGGCCTTGTGAGTTTTGTACTTTTAAGCATCTAGTCGGCTAGACCTTGCAGTTTTGAAAGGCAATTGAGAAATGGCTCACTTCCTGAACTTGGAGTACAAAAAAGCCTACAGCACCTGGTATTCCCAGGCGGTCTCCCATCCAGGTACTAACTAGGCCCGACACTGCTTAGCTTCTGAGATCAGACGAGATCAGGCGCATTCAGTGTGGTGTGGCCGTAGGCTCTGGGCCTAGTGAGTTTTGTACTTTTAAGCATCTAGTCGGCTAGACCTTGCAGTTTTGAAAGGCAATTGTGAAATGGCTCACTTCCTGAACTTGGAGCACAAAAAAGCCTACAGCACCTGGTATTCCCAGGTGGTCTCCCATCCAGGTACTAACTAGGCCCGACACTGCTTAGCTTGCGAGATCAGACGAGATCGGGCACAATCAGTGTGGTGTGTCCGTAGTCTCTGGGCCTAGTGAGTTTTGTACTTTTAAGCATCTAGTCAGCTAGACCTTGCAGTTTTGAATGGCAATTGAGAAATGGCTCACTTCCTGAACTTGGAGCACAAAAAAGCCTACAGCACCTGGTATTCCCAGGCGGTCTCCCATCCAGGTACTAACGAGGCCCGACACAGCTTAGCTTCCGAGATCAGACGCATTCAGTGTGGTGTGGCCGTAGGCTCTGGGCCTTGTGAGTTTTGTACTTTTAAGCATCTAGTCGGCTAGACCTTGCAGTTTTGAAAGGCAATTGTGAAATGGCTCACTTCCTGAACTTGGAGCACAAAAAAGCCTACAGCACCTGGTATTCCCAGGCGGTCTCCCATCCAGGTACTAACTAGGCCTAACACTGCTTAACTTCCGAGATCAGACGAGATCGGGTGCATTCAGTGTGGTGTGGCCGTAGGCTCTAGAAATGCTAAGAATATTACTCTTATGCATTTGCATTTAGTAAGCTAAGCCATGCAGCCACTTGCAACATGATACCACGCTCATCGCTCGATCAGGCGAGATATATAAGACTGGTGGGCCCATTCAGGACTCCTATGTCTGGTAGGATAACTTTAATTCATCCATCCTGTGTCTGTTGCAGGGAGGTGGAGAGAACAATCAACACAATAATGGTTTTCTTTCATGCCTCTTGAAGGACTCAATATTCTCTGTACTGCATTACATGTGAAAGTCGATTTATTACCCATGAACACACTACCTGTATGCTAATTCTATGTAAAAAGGTAGCTCCAGCCCTCATGATGTTGTCCAACATTTCCGCTATAAAACGGGATACAATTATTTTGGAAACATACCAAATTTGAAAAATAATTGAGAAGTTGCGCAATTACTAATCATGGAGCACAAAAAAGCCTACAGCACCTGGTATTCCCAGGCAGTCTCCCATCCAGGTACTAACTAGGCCCGACCCTGCTTAGCTTCCGAGATCGGGCGCATTCAGTGTGGTGTGGCCGTAGGCTCTGGGCCTAGTGAGTTTTGTACTTTTAAGCATCTAGTCGGCTAGACCTTGCAGTTTTGAAAGGCAATTGTGAAATGGCTCACTTCCTGAACTTGGAGCACAAAAAAGCCTACAGCACCTGGTATTCCCAGGCGGTCTCCCATCCAGGTACTAACAAGGCCTGACACTGCTTAGCTTCCGAGACCAGACGAGATCGGGCGCATTCAGTGTGGTGTGGCCGTAGGCTCTGGGCCTTGTGAGTTTTGTAATTTTAAGCATCTAGTCGGCTAGACCTTGCAGTTTTGAAAGGCAATTGTGAAATGGCTCACTTCCTGAACTTGGAGCACAAAAAAGCCTACAGCACCTGGTATTCCCAGGTGGTCTCCCATCCAGGTACTAACTAGGCCCGACACTGCTTAGCTTCTGAGATCAGACGAGATCGGGCGCAATCAGTGTGGTGTGGCCGTAGGCTCTGGGCCTAGTGAGTTTTGTACTTTTAAGCATCTAGTCAGCTAGACCTTGCAGTTTTGAAAGGCAATTGAGAAATGGCTCACTTCCTGAACTTGGAGCACAAAAATGCCTACAGCACCCGGTATTCCCAGGCGGTCTCCCATCCAAGTACTAACAAGGCCCGACACTGCTTAGCTTCCGAGATCAGACGAGATCGGGCGCATTCAGTGTGGTGTGGCCGTAGGCTCTGGGCCTTGTGAGTTTTGTACTTTTAAGCATCTAGTCGGCTAGACCTTGCAGTTTTGAAAGGCAATTGAGAAATGGCTCACTTCCTGAACTTGGAGTACAAAAAAGCCTACAGCACCTGGTATTCCCAGGCGGTCTCCCATCCAGGTACTAACTAGGCCCGACACTGCTTAGCTTCTGAGATCAGACGAGATCAGGCGCATTCAGTGTGGTGTGGCCGTAGGCTCTGGGCCTAGTGAGTTTTGTACTTTTAAGCATCTAGTCGGCTAGACCTTGCAGTTTTGAAAGGCAATTGTGAAATGGCTCACTTCCTGAACTTGGAGCACAAAAAAACCTACAGCACCTGGTATTCCCAGGTGGTCTCCCATCCAGGTACTAACTAGGCCCGACACTGCTTAGCTTCTGAGATCAGACGAGATCGGGCGCAATCAGTGTGGTGTGGCCGTAGGCTCTGGGCCTAGTGAGTTTTGTACTTTTAAGCATCTAGTCAGCTAGACCTTGCAGTTTTGAAAGGCAATTGAGAAATGGCTCACTTCCTGAACTTGGAGCACAAAAATGCCTACAGCACCCGGTATTCCCAGGCGGTCTCCCATCCAGGTACTAACAAGGCCCGACACTGCTTAGTTTCCGAGATCAGACGAGATCGGGCGCATTCAGTGTGGTGTGGCCGTAGGCTCTGGGCCTTGTGAGTTTTGTACTTTTAAGCATCTAGTCGGCTAGACCTTGCAGTTTTGAAAGGCAATTGAGAAATGGCTCACTTCCTGAACTTGGAGTACAAAAAAGCCTACAGCACCTGGTATTCCCAGGCGGTCTCCCATCCAGGTACTAACTAGGCCCGACACTGCTTAGCTTCTGAGATCAGACGAGATCAGGCGCATTCAGTGTGGTGTGGCCGTAGGCTCTGGGCCTAGTGAGTTTTGTACTTTTAAGCATCTAGTCGGCTAGACCTTGCAGTTTTGAAAGGCAATTGTGAAATGGCTCACTTCCTGAACTTGGAGCACAAAAAAACCTACAGCACCTGGTATTCCCAGGTGGTCTCCCATCCAGGTACTAACTAGGCCCGACACTGCTTAGTTTCCGAGATCAGACGAGATCGGGCGCAATCAGTGTGGTGTGTCCGTAGTCTCTGGGCCTAGTGAGTTTTGTACTTTTAAGCATCTAGTCAGCTAGACCTTGCAGTTTTGAATGGCAATTGAGAAATGGCTCACTTCCTGAACTTGGAGCACAAAAAAGCCTACAGCACCTGGTATTCCCAGGCGGTCTCCCATCCAGGTACTAACGAGGCCCGACACAGCTTAGCTTCCGAGATCAGACGCATTCAGTGTGGTGTGGCCGTAGGCTCTGGGCCTTGTGAGTTTTGTACTTTTAAGCATCTAGTCGGCTAGACCTTGCAGTTTTGAAAGGCAATTGTGAAATGGCTCACTTCCTGAACTTGGAGCACAAAAAAGCCTACAGCACCTGGTATTCCCAGGCGGTCTCCCATCCAGGTACTATCTAGGCCTAACACTGCTTAACTTCCGAGATCAGACGAGATCGGGTGCATTCAGTGTGGTGTGGCCGTAGGCTCTAGAAATGCTAAGAATATTACTCTTATGCATTTGCATTTAGTAAGCTAAGCCATGCAGCCACTTGCAACATGATACCACGCTCATCGCTCGATCAGGCTCGATCAGGCGAGATATATAAGACTGGTGGGCCCATTCAGGACTCCTATGTCTGGTAGGATAACTTTAATTCATCCATCCTGTGTCTGTTGCAGGGAGGTGGAGAGAACAATCAACACAATAATGGTTTTCTTTCATGCCTCTTGAAGGACTCAATATTCTCTGTACTGCATTACATGTGAAAGTCGATTTATTACCCATGAACACACTACCTGTATGCTAATTCTATGTAAAAAGGTAGCTCCAGCCCTCATGATGTTGTCCAACATTTCCGCTATAAAACGGGATACAATTATTTTGGAAACATACCAAATTTGAAAAATAATTGAGAAGTTGCGCAATTACTAATCATGGAGCACAAAAAAGCCTACAGCACCTGGTATTCCCAGGCAGTCTCCCATCCAGGTACTAACTAGGCCCGACCCTGCTTAGCTTCCGAGATCGGGCGCATTCAGTGTGGTGTGGCCGTAGGCTCTGGGCCTAGTGAGTTTTGTACTTTTAAGCATCTAGTCGGCTAGACCTTGCAGTTTTGAAAGGCAATTGTGAAATGGCTCACTTCCTGAACTTGGAGCACAAAAAAGCCTACAGCACCTGGTATTCCCAGGCGGTCTCCCATCCAGGTACTAACGAGGCCCGACACTGCTTAGCTTCCAAGATCAGACGCATTCAGTGTGGTGTGGCCGTAGGCTCTGGGCCTTGTGAGTTTTGTACTTTTAAGCATCTAGTCGGCTAGACCTTGCAGTTTTGAAAGGCAATTGTGAAATGGCTCACTTCCTGAACTTGGAGCACAAAAAAGCCTACAGCACCTGGTATTCCCAGGCGGTCTCCCATCCAGGTACTAACGAGGCCCGACACTGCTTAGCTTCCGAGATCAGACGAGATCGGGCGCATTCAGTGTGGTGTGGCCGTAGGCTCTGGGCCTTGTGAGTTTTGTACTTTTAAGCATCTAGTCGGCTAGACCTTGCAGTTTTGAAAGGCAATTGAGAAATGGCTCACTTCCTGAACTTGGAGTACAAAAAAGCCTACAGCACCTGGTATTCCCAGGCGGTCTCCTATCCAGGTACTAACTAGGCCCGACACTGCTTAGCTTCTGAGATCAGACGAGATCAGGCGCATTCAGTGTGGTGTGGCCGTAGGCTCTGGGCCTAGTGAGTTTTGTACTTTTAAGCATCTAGTCGGCTAGACCTTGCAGTTTTGAAAGGCAATTGTGAAATGGCTCACTTCCTGAACTTGGAGCACAAAAAAGCCTACAGCACCTGGTATTCCCAGGCGGTCTCCCATCCAGGTACTAACTAGGCCTGACACTGCTTAACTTCCGAGATCAGACGAGATCGGGTGCATTCAGTGTGGTGTGGCCGTAGGCTCTAGGAATGCTAAGAATATTACTCTTATGCATTTGCATTTAGTAAGCTAAGCCATGCAGCCACTTGCAACATGATACCACGCTCATCGCTCGATCAGGCTCGATCAGGCGAGATATATAAGACTGGTGGGCCCATTCAGGACTCCTATGTCTGGTAGGATAACTTTAATTCATCCATCCTGTGTCTGTTGCAGGGAGGTGGAGAGAACAATCAACACAATAATGGTTTTCTTTCATGCCTCTTGAAGGACTCAATATTCTCTGTACTGCATTACATGTGAAAGTCGATTTATTACCCATGAACACACTACCTGTATGCTAATTCTATGTAAAAAGGTAGCTCCAGCCCTCATGATGTTGTCCAACATTTCCGCTATAAAACGGGATACAATTATTTTGGAAACATACCAAATTTGAAAAATAATTGAGAAGTTGCGCAATTACTAATCATGGAGCACAAAAAAGCCTACAGCACCTGGTATTCCCAGGCAGTCTCCCATCCAGGTACTAACTAGGCCCGACCCTGCTTAGCTTCCGAGATCGGGCGCATTCAGTGTGGTGTGGCCGTAGGCTCTGGGCCTTGTGAGTTTTGTACTTTTAAGCATCTAGTCGGCTAGACCTTGCAGTTTTGAAAGGCAATTGAGAAATGGCTCACTTCCTGAACTTGGAGTAGAAAAAAGCCTACAGCACCTGGTATTCCCAGGCGGTCTCCCATCCAGGTACTAACTAGGCCCGACACTGCTTAGCTTCTGAGATCAGACGAGATCAGGCGCATTCAGTGTGGTGTGGCCGTAGGCTCTGGGCCTAGTGAGTTTTGTACTTTTAAGCATCTAGTCGGCTAGACCTTGCAGTTTTGAAAGGCAATTGTGAAATGGCTCACTTCCTGAACTTGGAGCACAAAAAAGCCTACAGCACCTGGTATTCCCAGGCGGTCTCCCATCCAGGTACTAACGAGGCCCGACACTGCTTAGCTTCCGAGATCAGACGAGATCGGGCGCATTCAGTGTGGTGTGGCGTAGGCTCTGGGCCTTGTGAGTTTTGTACTTTTAAGCATCTAGTCGGCTAGACCTTGCAGTTTTAAAAGGCAATTGAGAAAGGGCTCACTTCCTGAACTTGGAGCACAAAAAAGCCTACAGCACCTGGTATTCCCAGGCGGTCTCCCATCCAGGTACTAACTAGGCCTGACACTGCTTAACTTCCAAGATCAGACAAGATCGGGTGCATTCAGTGTGGTGTGGCCGTAGGCTCTAGGAATGCTAAGAATATTACTCTTATGCATTTGCATTTAGTAAGCTAAGCCATGCAGCCACTTGCAACATGATACCACGCTCATCGCTCGATCAGGCTCGATCAGGCGAGATATATAAGACTGGTGGGCCCATTCAGGACTCCTATGTCTGGTAGGATAACTTTAATTCATCCATCCTGTGTCTGTTGCAGGGAGGTGGAGAGAACAATCAACACAATAATGGTTTTCTTTCATGCCTCTTGAAGGACTCAATATTCTCTGTACTGCATTACATGTGAAAGTCGATTTATTACCCATGAACACACTACCTGTATGCTAATTCTATGTAAAAAGGTAGCTCCAGCCCTCATGATGTTGTCCAACATTTCCGCTATAAAACGGGATACAATTATTTTGGAAACATACCAAATTTGAAAAATAATTGAGAAGTTGCGCAATTACTAATCATGGAGCACAAAAAAGCCTACAGCACCTGGTATTCCCAGGCAGTCTCCCATCCAGGTACTAACTAGGCCCGACCCTGCTTAGCTTCCGAGATCGGGCGCATTCAGTGTGGTGTGGCCGTAGGCTCTGGGCCTAGTGAGTTTTGTACTTTTAAGCATCTAGTCGGCTAGACCTTGCAGTTTTGAAAGGCATTTGTGAAATGGCTCACTTCCTGAACTTGGAGTACAAAAAAGCCTACAGCACCTGGTATTCCCAGGTGGTCTCCCATCCAGGTACTAACTAGGCCCGACACTGCTCAGCTTCCGAGATCAGACGAGATCGGGCGCAATCAGTGTGGTGTGGCCGTAGGCTCTGGGCCTAGTGAGTTTTGTACTTTTAAGCATCTAGTCAGCTAGACCTTGCAGTTTTGAAAGGCAATTGAGAAATGGCTCACTTCCTGAACTTGGAGCACAAAAAAGCCTACAGCACCTGGTATTCCCAGGCGGTCTCCCATCCAGGTACTAACAAGGCCCGACACTGCTTAGCTTCCGAGATCAGACGAGATCGGGCGCATTCAGTGTGGTGTGGCCATAGGCTCTGGGCCTTGTGAGTTTTGTACTTTTAAGCATCTAGTCGGCTAGACCTTGCAGTTTTGAAAGGAAATTGAGAAATGGCTCACTTCCTGAACTTGGAGTACAAAAAAGCCTACAGCACCTGGTATTCCCAGGCGGTCTCCCATCCAGGTACTAACTAGGCCCGACACTGCTTAGCTTCTGAGATCAGACGAGATCAGGCGCATTCAGTGTGGTGTGGCCGTAGGCTCTGGGCCTAGTGAGTTTTGTACTTTTAAGCATCTAGTCGGCTAGACCTTGCAGTTTTGAAAGGCAATTGTGAAATGGCTCACTTCCTGAACTTGGAGCACAAAAAAGCCTACAGCACCTGGTATTCCCAGGTGGTCTCCCATCCAGGTACTAACTAGGCCCGACACTGCTTAGCTTCCGAGATCAGACGAGATCGGGCGCAATCAGTGTGGTGTGTCCGTAGTCTCTGGGCCTAGTGAGTTTTGTACTTTTAAGCATCTAGTCAGCTAGACCTTGCAGTTTTGAATGGCAATTGAGAAATGGCTCACTTCCTGAACTTGGAGCACAAAAAAGCCTACAGCACCTGGTATTCCCAGGCGGTCTCCCATCCAGGTACTAACGAGGCCCGACACAGCTTAGCTTCCGAGATCAGACGCATTCAGTGTGGTGTGGCCGTAGGCTCTGGGCCTTGTGAGTTTTGTACTTTTAAGCATCTAGTCGGCTAGACCTTGCAGTTTTGAAAGGCAATTGTGAAATGGCTCACTTCCTGAACTTGGAACACAAAAAAGCCTACAGCACCTGGTATTCCCAGGCGGTCTCCCATCCAGGTACTAACTAGGCCTAACACTGCTTAACTTCCGAGATCAGACGAGATCGGGTGCATTCAGTGTGGTGTGGCCATAGGCTCTAGAAATGCTAAGAATATTACTCTTATGCATTTGCATTTAGTAAGCTAAGCCATGCAGCCACTTGCAACATGATACCACGCTCATCGCTCGATCAGGCTCGATCAGGCGAGATATATAAGACTGGTGGGCCCATTCAGGACTCCTATGTCTGGTAGGATAACTTTAATTCATCCATCCTGTGTCTGTTGCAGGGAGGTGGAGAGAACAATCAACACAATAATGGTTTTCTTTCATGCCTCTTGAAGGACTCAATATTCTCTGTACTGCATTACATGTGAAAGTCGATTTATTACCCATGAACACACTACCTGTATGCTAATTCTATGTAAAAAGGTAGCTCCAGCCCTCATGATGTTGTCCAACATTTCCGCTATAAAACGGGATACAATTATTTTGGAAACATACCAAATTTGAAAAATAATTGAGAAGTTGCGCAATTACTAATCATGGAGCACAAAAAAGCCTACAGCACCTGGTATTCCCAGGCAGTCTCCCATCCAGGTACTAACTAGGCCCGACCCTGCTTAGCTTCTGAGATCGGGCGCATTCAGTGTGGTGTGGCCGTAGGCTCTGGGCCTAGTGAGTTTTGTACTTTTAAGCATCTAGTCGGCTAGACCTTGCAGTTTTGAAAGGCAATTGTGAAATGGCTCACTTCCTGAACTTGGAGCACAAAAAAGCCTACAGCACCTGGTATTCCCAGGCGGTCTCCCATCCAGGTACTAAGGGGGCCAGACACTGCTTAGCTTCCAAGATCAGACGAGATCGGGCGCATTCAGTGTGGTGTGGCCGTAGGCTCTGGGCCTTGTGAGTTTTGTACTTTTAAGCATCTAGTCGGCTAGACCTTGCAGTTTTAAAAGGCAATTGAGAAAGGGCTCACTTCCTGAACTTGGAGCACAAAAAAGCCTACAGCACCTGGTATTCCCAGGCGGTCTCCCATCCAGGTACTAACTAGGCCTGACACTGCTTAACTTCCAAGATCAGACGAGATCGGGTGCATTCAGTGTGGTGTGGCCGTAGGCTCTAGGAATGCTAAGAATATTACTCTTATGCATTTGCATTTAGTAAGCTAAGCCATGCAGCCACTTGCAACATGATACCACGCTCATCGCTCGATCAGGCTCGATCAGGCGAGATATATAAGACTGGTGGGCCCATTCAGGACTCCTATGTCTGGTAGGATAACTTTAATTCATCCATCCTGTGTCTGTTGCAGGGAGGTGGAGAGAACAATCAACACAATAATGGTTTTCTTTCATGCCTCTTGAAGGACTCAATATTCTCTGTACTGCATTACATGTGAAAGTCGATTTATTACCCATGAACACACTACCTGTATGCTAATTCTATGTAAAAAGGTAGCTCCAGCCCTCATGATGTTGTCCAACATTTCCGCTATAAAACGGGATACAATTATTTTGGAAACATACCAAATTTGAAAAATAATTGAGAAGTTGCGCAATTACTAATCATGGAGCACAAAAAAGCCTACAGCACCTGGTATTCCCAGGCAGTCTCCCATCCAGGTACTAACTAGGCCTGACCCTGCTTAGCTTCCGAGATCGGGCGCATTCAGTGTGGTGTGGCCGTAGGCTCTGGGCCTAGTGAGTTTTGTACTTTTAAGCATCTAGTCGGCTAGACCTTGCAGTTTTGAAAGGCAATTGTGAAATGGCTCACTTCCTGAACTTGGAGTACAAAAAAGCCTACAGCACCTGGTATTCCCAGGTGGTCTCCCATCCAGGTACTAACTAGGCCCGACACTGCTTAGCTTCCGAGATCAGACGAGATCGGGCGCAATCAGTGTGGTGTGGCCGTAGGCTCTGGGCCTAGTGAGTTTTGTACTTTTAAGCATCTAGTCAGCTAGACCTTGCAGTTTTGAAAGGCAATTGAGAAATGGCTCACTTCCTGAACTTGGAGCACAAAAAAGCCTACAGCACCTGGTATTCCCAGGCGGTCTCCCATCCAGGTACTAACGAGGCCCGACACTGCTTAGCTTCCGAGATCAGACGAGATGGGGCGCATTCAGTGTGGTGTGGCCGTAGGCTCTGGGCCTTGTGAGTTTTGTACTTTTAAGCATCTAGTCAGCTAGACCTTGCAGTTTTGAAAGGCAATTGAGAAATGGCTCACTTCCTGAACTTGGAGCACAAAAAAGCCTACAGCACCTGGTATTCCCAGGCGGTCTCCCATCCAGGTACTAACGAGGCCCGACACTGCTTAGCTTCCGAGATCAGACGAGATCGGGCGCATTCAGTGTGGTGTGGCCGTAGGCTCTGGGCCTTGTGAGTTTTGTACTTTTAAGCATCTAGTCGGCTAGACCTTGCAGTTTTAAAAGGCAATTGAGAAAGGGCTCACTTCCTGAACTTGGAGCACAAAAAAGCCTACAGCACCTGGTATTCCCAGGCGGTCTCCCATCCAGGTACTAACTAGGCCTGACACTGCTTAACTTCCGAGATCAGACGAGATCGGGTGCATTCAGTGTGGTGTGGCCGTAGGCTCTAGGAACGCTAAGAATATTACTCTTATGCATTTGCATTTAGTAAGCTAAGCCATGCAGCCACTTGCAACATGATACCACGCTCATCGCTCGATCAGGCTCGATCAGGCGAGATATATAAGACTGGTGGGCCCATTCAGGACTCCTATGTCTGGTAGGATAACTTTAATTCATCCATCCTGTGTCTGTTGCAGGGAGGTGGAGAGAACAATCAACACAATAATGGTTTTCTTTCATGCCTCTTGAAGGACTCAATATTCTCTGTACTGCATTACATGTGAAAGTCGATTTATTACCCATGAACACACTACCTGTATGCTAATTCTATGTAAAAAGGTAGCTCCAGCCCTCATGATGTTGTCCAACATTTCCGCTATAAAACGGGATACAATTATTTTGGAAACATACCAAATTTGAAAAATAATTGAGAAGTTGCGCAATTACTAATCATGGAGCACAAAAAAGCCTACAGCACCTGGTATTCCCAGGCAGTCTCCCATCCAGGTACTAACTAGGCCCGACCCTGCTTAGCTTCTGAGATCGGGCGCATTCAGTGTGGTGTGGCCGTAGGCTCTGGGCCTAGTGAGTTTTGTACTTTTAAGCATCTAGTCGGCTAGACCTTGCAGTTTTGAAAGGCAATTGTGAAATGGCTCACTTCCTGAACTTGGAGCACAAAAAAGCCTACAGCACCTGGTATTCCCAGGCGGTCTCCCATCCAGGTACTAAGGGGGCCAGACACTGCTTAGCTTCCAAGATCAGACGAGATCGGGCGCATTCAGTGTGGTGTGGCCGTAGGCTCTGGGCCTTGTGAGTTTTGTACTTTTAAGCATCTAGTCGGCTAGACCTTGCAGTTTTAAAAGGCAATTGAGAAAGGGCTCACTTCCTGAACTTGGAGCACAAAAAAGCCTACAGCACCTGGTATTCCCAGGCGGTCTCCCATCCAGGTACTAACTAGGCCTGACACTGCTTAACTTCCAAGATCAGACGAGATCGGGTGCATTCAGTGTGGTGTGGCCGTAGGCTCTAGGAATGCTAAGAATATTACTCTTATGCATTTGCATTTAGTAAGCTAAGCCATGCAGCCACTTGCAACATGATACCACGCTCATCGCTCGATCAGGCTCGATCAGGCGAGATATATAAGACTGGTGGGCCCATTCAGGACTCCTATGTCTGGTAGGATAACTTTAATTCATCCATCCTGTGTCTGTTGCAGGGAGGTGGAGAGAACAATCAACACAATAATGGTTTTCTTTCATGCCTCTTGAAGGACTCAATATTCTCTGTACTGCATTACATGTGAAAGTCGATTTATTACCCATGAACACACTACCTGTATGCTAATTCTATGTAAAAAGGTAGCTCCAGCCCTCATGATGTTGTCCAACATTTCCGCTATAAAACGGGATACAATTATTTTGGAAACATACCAAATTTGAAAAATAATTGAGAAGTTGCGCAATTACTAATCATGGAGCACAAAAAAGCCTACAGCACCTGGTATTCCCAGGCAGTCTCCCATCCAGGTACTAACTAGGCCCGACCCTGCTTAGCTTCCGAGATCGGGCGCATTCAGTGTGGTGTGGCCGTAGGCTCTGGGCCTAGTGAGTTTTGTACTTTTAAGCATCTAGTCGGCTAGACCTTGCAGTTTTGAAAGGCAATTGTGAAATGGCTCACTTCCTGAACTTGGAGTACAAAAAAGCCTACAGCACCTGGTATTCCCAGGTGGTCTCCCATCCAGGTACTAACTAGGCCCGACACTGCTTAGCTTCCGAGATCAGACGAGATCGGGCGCAATCAGTGTGGTGTGGCCGTAGGCTCTGGGCCTAGTGAGTTTTGTACTTTTAAGCATCTAGTCAGCTAGACCTTGCAGTTTTGAAAGGCAATTGAGAAATGGCTCACTTCCTGAACTTGGAGCACAAAAAAGCCTACAGCACCTGGTATTCCCAGGCGGTCTCCCATCCAGGTACTAACGAGGCCCGACACTGCTTAGCTTCCGAGATCAGACGAGATGGGGCGCATTCAGTGTGGTGTGGCCGTAGGCTCTGGGCCTTGTGAGTTTTGTACTTTTAAGCATCTAGTCAGCTAGACCTTGCAGTTTTGAAAGGCAATTGAGAAATGGCTCACTTCCTGAACTTGGAGCACAAAAAAGCCTACAGCACCTGGTATTCCCAGGCGGTCTCCCATCCAGGTACTAACGAGGCCCGACACTGCTTAGCTTCCGAGATCAGACGAGATCGGGCGCATTCAGTGTGGTGTGGCCGTAGGCTCTGGGCCTTGTGAGTTTTGTACTTTTAAGCATCTAGTCGGCTAGACCTTGCAGTTTTAAAAGGCAATTGAGAAAGGGCTCACTTCCTGAACTTGGAGCACAAAAAAGCCTACAGCACCTGGTATTCCCAGGCGGTCTCCCATCCAGGTACTAACTAGGCCTGACACTGCTTAACTTCCGAGATCAGACGAGATCGGGTGCATTCAGTGTGGTGTGGCCGTAGGCTCTAGGAACGCTAAGAATATTACTCTTATGCATTTGCATTTAGTAAGCTAAGCCATGCAGCCACTTGCAACATGATACCACGCTCATCGCTCGATCAGGCTCGATCAGGCGAGATATATAAGACTGGTGGGCCCATTCAGGACTCCTATGTCTGGTAGGATAACTTTAATTCATCCATCCTGTGTCTGTTGCAGGGAGGTGGAGAGAACAATCAACACAATAATGGTTTTCTTTCATGCCTCTTGAAGGACTCAATATTCTCTGTACTGCATTACATGTGAAAGTCGATTTATTACCCATGAACACACTACCTGTATGCTAATTCTATGTAAAAAGGTAGCTCCAGCCCTCATGATGTTGTCCAACATTTCCGCTATAAAACGGGATACAATTATTTTGGAAACATACCAAATTTGAAAAATAATTGAGAAGTTGCGCAATTACTAATCATGGAGCACAAAAAAGCCTACAGCACCTGGTATTCCCAGGCAGTCTCCCATCCAGGTACTAACTAGGCCCGACCCTGCTTAGCTTCTGAGATCGGGCGCATTCAGTGTGGTGTGGCCGTAGGCTCTGGGCCTAGTGAGTTTTGTACTTTTAAGCATCTAGTCGGCTAGACCTTGCAGTTTTGAAAGGCAATTGTGAAATGGCTCACTTCCTGAACTTGGAGCACAAAAAAGCCTACAGCACCTGGTATTCCCAGGCGGTCTCCCATCCAGGTACTAAGGGGGCCAGACACTGCTTAGCTTCCAAGATCAGACGAGATCGGGCGCATTCAGTGTGGTGTGGCCGTAGGCTCTGGGCCTTGTGAGTTTTGTACTTTTAAGCATCTAGTCGGCTAGACCTTGCAGTTTTAAAAGGCAATTGAGAAAGGGCTCACTTCCTGAACTTGGAGCACAAAAAAGCCTACAGCACCTGGTATTCCCAGGCGGTCTCCCATCCAGGTACTAACTAGGCCTGACACTGCTTAACTTCCAAGATCAGACGAGATCGGGTGCATTCAGTGTGGTGTGGCCGTAGGCTCTAGGAATGCTAAGAATATTACTCTTATGCATTTGAATTTAGTAAGCTAAGCCATGCAGCCACTTGCAACATGATACCACGCTCATCGCTCAATCAGGCTCGATCAGGCGAGATATATAAGACTGGTGGGCCCATTCAGGACTCCTATGTCTGGTAGGATAACTTTAATTCATCCATCCTGTGTCTGTTGCAGGGAGGTGGAGAGAACAATCAACACAATAATGGTTTTCTTTCATGCCTCTTGAAGGACTCAATATTCTCTGTACTGCATTACATGTGAAAGTCGATTTATTACCCATGAACACACTACCTGTATGCTAATTCTATGTAAAAAGGTAGCTCCAGCCCTCATGATGTTGTCCAACATTTCCGCTATAAAACGGGATACAATTATTTTGGAAACATACCAAATTTGAAAAATAATTGAGAAGTTGCGCAATTACTAATCATGGAGCACAAAAAAGCCTACAGCACCTGGTATTCCCAGGCAGTCTCCCATCCAGGTACTAACTAGGCCCGACCCTGCTTAGCTTCCGAGATCGGGCGCATTCAGTGTGGTGTGGCCGTAGGCTCTGGGCCTAGTGAGTTTTGTACTTTTAAGCATCTAGTCGGCTAGACCTTGCAGTTTTGAAAGGCAATTGTGAAATGGCTCACTTCCTGAACTTGGAGTACAAAAAAGCCTACAGCACCTGGTATTCCCAGGTGGTCTCCCATCCAGGTACTAACTAGGCCCGACACTGCTTAGCTTCCGAGATCAGACGAGATCGGGCGCAATCAGTGTGGTGTGGCCGTAGGCTCTGGGCCTAGTGAGTTTTGTACTTTTAAGCATCTAGTCAGCTAGACCTTGCAGTTTTGAAAGGCAATTGAGAAATGGCTCACTTCCTGAACTTGGAGCACAAAAAAGCCTACAGCACCTGGTATTCCCAGGCGGTCTCCCATCCAGGTACTAACGAGGCCCGACACTGCTTAGCTTCCGAGATCAGACGAGATGGGGCGCATTCAGTGTGGTGTGGCCGTAGGCTCTGGGCCTTGTGAGTTTTGTACTTTTAAGCATCTAGTCAGCTAGACCTTGCAGTTTTGAAAGGCAATTGAGAAATGGCTCACTTCCTGAACTTGGAGCACAAAAAAGCCTACAGCACCTGGTATTCCCAGGCGGTCTCCCATCCAGGTACTAACGAGGCCCGACACTGCTTAGCTTCCGAGATCAGACGAGATCGGGCGCATTCAGTGTGGTGTGGCCGTAGGCTCTGGGCCTTGTGAGTTTTGTACTTTTAAGCATCTAGTCGGCTAGACCTTGCAGTTTTAAAAGGCAATTGAGAAAGGGCTCACTTCCTGAACTTGGAGCACAAAAAAGCCTACAGCACCTGGTATTCCCAGGCGGTCTCCCATCCAGGTACTAACTAGGCCTGACACTGCTTAACTTCCGAGATCAGACGAGATCGGGTGCATTCAGTGTGGTGTGGCCGTAGGCTCTAGGAACGCTAAGAATATTACTCTTATGCATTTGCATTTAGTAAGCTAAGCCATGCAGCCACTTGCAACATGATACCACGCTCATCGCTCGATCAGGCTCGATCAGGCGAGATATATAAGACTGGTGGGCCCATTCAGGACTCCTATGTCTGGTAGGATAACTTTAATTCATCCATCCTGTGTCTGTTGCAGGGAGGTGGAGAGAACAATCAACACAATAATGGTTTTCTTTCATGCCTCTTGAAGGACTCAATATTCTCTGTACTGCATTACATGTGAAAGTCGATTT
Source organism: Ambystoma mexicanum (assembly GCF_040938575.1). NCBI lineage: Eukaryota > Metazoa > Chordata > Amphibia > Caudata > Ambystomatidae > Ambystoma > Ambystoma mexicanum. The sequence goes on from NC_090927.1 coordinate 844,804,287, forward strand.
ATTACCCATGAACACACTACCTGTATGCTAATTCTATGTAAAAAGGTAGCTCCAGCCCTCATGATGTTGTCCAACATTTCCGCTATAAAACGGGATACAATTATTTTGGAAACATACCAAATTTGAAAAATAATTGAGAAGTTGCGCAATTACTAATCATGGAGCACAAAAAAGCCTACAGCACCTGGTATTCCCAGGCAGTCTCCCATCCAGGTACTAACTAGGCCCGACCCTGCTTAGCTTCCGAGATCGGGCGCATTCAGTGTGGTGTGGCCGTAGGCTCTGGAGTTTTGTACTTTTAAGCATCTAGTCGGCTAGACCTTGCAGTTTTGACAGGCAATTGTGAAATGGCTCACTTCCTGAACTTGGAGTACAAAAAAGCCTACAGCACCTGGTATTCCCAGGTGGTCTCCCATCCAGGTACTAACTAGGCCCGACACTGCTTAGCTTCCGAGATCAGACGAGATCGGGCGCAATCAGTGTGGTGTGGCCGTAGGCTCTGGGCCTAGTGAGTTTTGTACTTTTAAGCATCTAGTCAGCTAGACCTTGCAGTTTTGAAAGGCAATTGAGAAATGGCTCACTTCCTGAACTTGGAGCACAAAAAAGCCTACAGCACCTGGTATTCCCAGGCGGTCTCCCATCCAGGTACTAACAAGGCCCGACACTGCTTAGCTTCCGAGATCAGACGAGATCGGGCGCAATCAGTGTGGTGTGGCCGTAGGCTCTGGGCCTAGTGAGTTTTGTACTTTTAAGCATCTAGTCAGCTAGACCTTGCAGTTTTGAAAGGAAATTGAGAAATGGCTCACTTCCTGAACTTGGAGTACAAAAAAGCCTACAGCACCTGGTATTCCCAGGCGGTCTCCCATCCAGGTACTAACTAGGCCCGACACTGCTTAGCTTCTGAGATCAGACGAGATCAGGCGCATTCAGTGTGGTGTGGCCGTAGGCTCTGGGCCTAGTGAGTTTTGTACTTTTAAGCATCTAGTCGGCTAGACCTTGCAGTTTTGAAAGGCAATTGTGAAATGGCTCACTTCCTGAACTTGGAGCACAAAAAAGCCTACAGCACCTGGTATTCCCAGGTGGTCTCCCATCCAGGTACTAACTAGGCCCGACACTGCTTAGCTTCCGAGATCAGACGAGATCGGGCGCAATCAGTGTGGTGTGTCCGTAGTCTCTGGGCCTAGTGAGTTTTGTACTTTTAAGCATCTAGTCAGCTAGACCTTGCAGTTTTGAATGGCAATTGAGAAATGGCTCACTTCCTGAACTTGGAGCACAAAAAAGCCTACAGCACCTGGTATTCCCAGGCGGTCTCCCATCCAGGTACTAACGAGGCCCGACACAGCTTAGCTTCCGAGATCAGACGCATTCAGTGTGGTGTGGCCGTAGGCTCTGGGCCTTGTGAGTTTTGTACTTTTAAGCATCTAGTCGGCTAGACCTTGCAGTTTTGAAAGGCAATTGTGAAATGGCTCACTTCCTGAACTTGGAACACAAAAAAGCCTACAGCACCTGGTATTCCCAGGCGGTCTCCCATCCAGGTACTAACTAGGCCTAACACTGCTTAACTTCCGAGATCAGACGAGATCGGGTGCATTCAGTGTGGTGTGGCCGTAGGCTCTAGAAATGCTAAGAATATTACTCTTATGCATTTGCATTTAGTAAGCTAAGCCATGCAGCCACTTGCAACATGATACCACGCTCATCGCTCGATCAGGCTCGATCAGGCGAGATATATAAGACTGGTGGGCCCATTCAGGACTCCTATGTCTGGTAGGATAACTTTAATTCATCCATCCTGTGTCTGTTGCAGGGAGGTGGAGAGAACAATCAACACAATAATGGTTTTCTTTCATGCCTCTTGAAGGACTCAATATTCTCTGTACTGCATTACATGTGAAAGTCGATTTATTACCCATGAACACACTACCTGTATGCTAATTCTATGTAAAAAGGTAGCTCTAGCCCTCATGATGTTGTCCAACATTTCCGCTATAAAACGGGATACAATTATTTTGGAAACATACCAAATTTGAAAAATAATTGAGAAGTTGCGCAATTACTAATCATGGAGCACAAAAAAGCCTACAGCACCTGGTATTCCCAGGCAGTCTCCCATCCAGGTACTAACTAGGCCCGACCCTGCTTAGCTTCCGAGATCGGGCGCATTCAGTGTGGTGTGGCCGTAGGCTCTGGGCCTAGTGAGTTTTGTACTTTTAAGCATCTAGTCGGCTAGACCTTGCAGTTTTGAAAGGCAATTGTGAAATGGCTCACTTCCTGAACTTGGAGCACAAAAAAGCCTACAGCACCTGGTATTCCCAGGCGGTCTCCCATCCAGGTACTAACGAGGCCAGACACTGCTTAGCTTCCAAGATCAGACGAGATCGGGCGCATTCAGTGTGGTGTGGCCGTAGGCTCTGGGCCTTGTGAGTTTTGTACTTTTAAGCATCTAGTCGGCTAGACCTTGCAGTTTTAAAAGGCAATTGAGAAAGGGCTCACTTCCTGAACTTGGAGCACAAAAAAGCCTACAGCACCTGGTATTCCCAGGCAGTCTCCCATCCAGGTACTAACTAGGCCTGACACTGCTTAACTTCCAAGATCAGACGAGATCGGGTGCATTCAGTGTGGTGTGGCCGTAGGCTCTAGGAATGCTAAGAATATTACTCTTATGCATTTGCATTTAGTAAGCTAAGCCATGCAGCCACTTGCAACATGATACCACGCTCATCGCTCGATCAGGCTCGATCAGGCGAGATATATAAGACTGGTGGGCCCATTCAGGACTCCTATGTCTGGTAGGATAACTTTAATTCATCCATCCTGTGTCTGTTGCAGGGAGGTGGAGAGAACAATCAACACAATAATGGTTTTCTTTCATGCCTCTTGAAGGACTCAATATTCTCTGTACTGCATTACATGTGAAAGTCGATTTATTACCCATGAACACACTACCTGTATGCTAATTCTATGTAAAAAGGTAGCTCCAGCCCTCATGATGTTGTCCAACATTTCCGCTATAAAACGGGATACAATTATTTTGGAAACATACCAAATTTGAAAAATAATTGAGAAGTTGCGCAATTACTAATCATGGAGCACAAAAAAGCCTACAGCACCTGGTATTCCCAGGCAGTCTCCCATCCAGGTACTAACTAGGCCCGACCCTGCTTAGCTTCCGAGATCGGGCGCATTCAGTGTGGTGTGGCCGTAGGCTCTGGGCCTAGTGAGTTTTGTACTTTTAAGCATCTAGTCGGCTAGACCTTGCAGTTTTGAAAGGCAATTGTGAAATGGCTCACTTCCTGAACTTGGAGCACAAAAAAAGCCTACAGCACCTGGTATTCCCAGGCGGTCTCCCATCCAGGTACTAAGGGGGCCAGACACTGCTTAGCTTCCAAGATCAGACGAGATCGGGCGCATTCAGTGTGGTGTGGCCGTAGGCTCTGGGCCTTGTGAGTTTTGTACTTTTAAGCATCTAGTCGGCTAGACCTTGCAGTTTTAAAAGGCAATTGAGAAAGGGCTCACTTCCTGAACTTGGAGCACAAAAAAGCCTACAGCACCTGGTATTCCCAGGCGGTCTCCCATCCAGGTACTAACTAGGCCTGACACTGCTTAACTTCCAAGATCAGACGAGATCGGGTGCATTCAGTGTGGTGTGGCCGTAGGCTCTAGGAATGCTAAGAATATTACTCTTATGCATTTGCATTTAGTAAGCTAAGCCATGCAGCCACTTGCAACATGATACCACGCTCATCGCTCGATCAGGCTCGATCAGGCGAGATATATAAGACTGGTGGGCCCATTCAGGACTCCTATGTCTGGTAGGATAACTTTAATTCATCCATCCTGTGTCTGTTGCAGGGAGGTGGAGAGAACAATCAACACAATAATGGTTTTCTTTCATGCCTCTTGAAGGACTCAATATTCTCTGTACTGCATTACATGTGAAAGTCGATTTATTACCCATGAACACACTACCTGTATGCTAATTCTATGTAAAAAGGTAGCTCCAGCCCTCATGATGTTGTCCAACATTTCCGCTATAAAACGGGATACAATTATTTTGGAAACATACCAAATTTGAAAAATAATTGAGAAGTTGCGCAATTACTAATCATGGAGCACAAAAAAGCCTACAGCACCTGGTATTCCCAGGCAGTCTCCCATCCAGGTACTAACTAGGCCCGACCCTGCTTAGCTTCCGAGATCGGGCGCATTCAGTGTGGTGTGGCCGTAGGCTCTGGGCCTAGTGAGTTTTGTACTTTTAAGCATCTAGTCGGCTAGACCTTGCAGTTTTGAAAGGCAATTGTGAAATGGCTCACTTCCTGAACTTGGAGTACAAAAAAGCCTACAGCACCTGGTATTCCCAGGTGGTCTCCCATCCAGGTACTAACTAGGCCCGACACTGCTTAGCTTCCGAGATCAGACGAGATCGGGCGCAATCAGTGTGGTGTGGCCGTAGGCTCTGGGCCTAGTGAGTTTTGTACTTTTAAGCATCTAGTCAGCTAGACCTTGCAGTTTTGAAAGGCAATTGAGAAATGGCTCACTTCCTGAACTTGGAGCACAAAAAAGCCTACAGCACCTGGTATTCCCAGGCGGTCTCCCATCCAGGTACTAACGAGGCCCGACACTGCTTAGCTTCCGAGATCAGAAGAGATGGGGCGCATTCAGTGTGGTGTGGCCGTAGGCTCTGGGCCTTGTGAGTTTTGTACTTTTAAGCATCTAGTCAGCTAGACCTTGCAGTTTTGAAAGGCAATTGAGAAATGGCTCACTTCCTGAACTTTGAGCACAAAAAAGCCTACAGCACCTGGTATTCCCAGGCGGTCTCCCATCCAGGTACTAACGAGGCCCGACACTGCTTAGCTTCCGAGATCAGACGAGATCGGGCGCATTCAGTGTGGTGTGGCCGTAGGCTCTGGGCCTTGTGAGTTTTGTACTTTTAAGCATCTAGTCGGCTAGACCTTGCAGTTTTAAAAGGCAATTGAGAAAGGGCTCACTTCCTGAACTTGGAGCACAAAAAAGCCTACAGCACCTGGTATTCCCAGGCGGTCTCCCATCCAGGTACTAACTAGGCCTGACACTGCTTAACTTCCGAGATCAGACGAGATCGGGTGCATTCAGTGTGGTGTGGCCGTAGGCTCTAGGAACGCTAAGAATATTACTCTTATGCATTTGCATTTAGTAAGCTAAGCCATGCAGCCACTTGCAACATGATACCACGCTCATCGCTCGATCAGGCTCGATCAGGCGAGATATATAAGACTGGTGGGCCCATTCAGGACTCCTATGTCTGGTAGGATAACTTTAATTCATCCATCCTGTGTCTGTTGCAGGGAGGTGGAGAGAACAATCAACACAATAATGGTTTTCTTTCATGCCTCTTGAAGGACTCAATATTCTCTGTACTGCATTACATGTGAAAGTCGATTTATTACCCATGAACACACTACCTGTATGCTAATTCTATGTAAAAAGGTAGCTCCAGCCCTCATGATGTTGTCCAACATTTCCGCTATAAAACGGGATACAATTATTTTGGAAACATACCAAATTTGAAAAATAATTGAGAAGTTGCGCAATTACTAATCATGGAGCACAAAAAAGCCTACAGCACCTGGTATTCCCAGGCAGTCTCCCATCCAGGTACTAACTAGGCCCGACCCTGCTTAGCTTCCGAGATCGGGCGCATTCAGTGTGGTGTGGCCGTAGGCTCTGGAGTTTTGTACTTTTAAGCATCTAGTCGGCTAGACCTTGCAGTTTTGAAAGGCAATTGTGAAATGGCTCACTTCCTGAACTTGGAGCACAAAAAAAGCCTACAGCACCTGGTATTCCCAGGCGGTCTCCCATCCAGGTACTAAGGGGGCCAGACACTGCTTAGCTTCCAAGATCAGACGAGATCGGGCGCATTCAGTGTGGTGTGGCCGTAGGCTCTGGGCCTTGTGAGTTTTGTACTTTTAAGCATCTAGTCGGCTAGACCTTGCAGTTTTAAAAGGCAATTGAGAAAGGGCTCACTTCCTGAACTTGGAGCACAAAAAAGCCTACAGCACCTGGTATTCCCAGGCGGTCTCCCATCCAGGTACTAACGAGGCCAGACACTGCTTAGCTTCCAAGATCAGACGAGATCGGGCGCATTCAGTGTGGTGTGGCCGTAGGCTCTGGGCCTTGTGAGTTTTGTACTTTTAAGCATCTAGTCGGCTAGACCTTGCAGTTTTAAAAGGCAATTGAGAAAGGGCTCACTTCCTGAACTTGGAGCACAAAAAAGCCTACAGCACCTGGTATTCCCAGGCAGTCTCCCATCCAGGTACTAACTAGGCCTGACACTGCTTAACTTCCAAGATCAGACGAGATCGGGTGCATTCAGTGTGGTGTGGCCGTAGGCTCTAGGAATGCTAAGAATATTACTCTTATGCATTTGCATTTAGTAAGCTAAGCCATGCAGCCACTTGCAACATGATACCACGCTCATCGCTCGATCAGGCTCGATCAGGCGAGATATATAAGACTGGTGGGCCCATTCAGGACTCCTATGTCTGGTAGGATAACTTTAATTCATCCATCCTGTGTCTGTTGCAGGGAGGTGGAGAGAACAATCAACACAATAATGGTTTTCTTTCATGCCTCTTGAAGGACTCAATATTCTCTGTACTGCATTACATGTGAAAGTCGATTTATTACCCATGAACACACTACCTGTATGCTAATTCTATGTAAAAAGGTAGCTCCAGCCCTCATGATGTTGTCCAACATTTCCGCTATAAAACGGGATACAATTATTTTGGAAACATACCAAATTTGAAAAATAATTGAGAAGTTGCGCAATTACTAATCATGGAGCACAAAAAAGCCTACAGCACCTGGTATTCCCAGGCAGTCTCCCATCCAGGTACTAACTAGGCCCGACCCTGCTTAGCTTCCGAGATCGGGCGCATTCAGTGTGGTGTGGCCGTAGGCTCTGGGCCTAGTGAGTTTTGTACTTTTAAGCATCTAGTCGGCTAGACCTTGCAGTTTTGAAAGGCAATTGTGAAATGGCTCACTTCCTGAACTTGGAGCACAAAAAAAGCCTACAGCACCTGGTATTCCCAGGCGGTCTCCCATCCAGGTACTAAGGGGGCCAGACACTGCTTAGCTTCCAAGATCAGACGAGATCGGGCGCATTCAGTGTGGTGTGGCCGTAGGCTCTGGGCCTTGTGAGTTTTGTACTTTTAAGCATCTAGTCGGCTAGACCTTGCAGTTTTAAAAGGCAATTGAGAAAGGGCTCACTTCCTGAACTTGGAGCACAAAAAAGCCTACAGCACCTGGTATTCCCAGGCGGTCTCCCATCCAGGTACTAACTAGGCCTGACACTGCTTAACTTCCAAGATCAGACGAGATCGGGTGCATTCAGTGTGGTGTGGCCGTAGGCTCTAGGAATGCTAAGAATATTACTCTTATGCATTTGCATTTAGTAAGCTAAGCCATGCAGCCACTTGCAACATGATACCACGCTCATCGCTCGATCAGGCTCGATCAGGCGAGATATATAAGACTGGTGGGCCCATTCAGGACTCCTATGTCTGGTAGGATAACTTTAATTCATCCATCCTGTGTCTGTTGCAGGGAGGTGGAGAGAACAATCAACACAATAATGGTTTTCTTTCATGCCTCTTGAAGGACTCAATATTCTCTGTACTGCATTACATGTGAAAGTCGATTTATTACCCATGAACACACTACCTGTATGCTAATTCTATGTAAAAAGGTAGCTCCAGCCCTCATGATGTTGTCCAACATTTCCGCTATAAAACGGGATACAATTATTTTGGAAACATACCAAATTTGAAAAATAATTGAGAAGTTGCGCAATTACTAATCATGGAGCACAAAAAAGCCTACAGCACCTGGTATTCCCAGGCAGTCTCCCATCCAGGTACTAACTAGGCCCGACCCTGTTTAGCTTCCGAGATCGGGCGCATTCAGTGTGGTGTGGCCGTAGGCTCTGGGCCTAGTGAGTTTTGTACTTTTAAGCATCTAGTCGGCTAGACCTTGCAGTTTTGAAAGGCAATTGTGAAATGGCTCACTTCCTGAACTTGGAGTACAAAAAAGCCTACAGCACCTGGTATTCCCAGGTGGTCTCCCATCCAGGTACTAACTAGGCCCGACACTGCTTAGCTTCCGAGATCAGACGAGATCGGGCGCAATCAGTGTGGTGTGGCCGTAGGCTCTGGGCCTAGTGAGTTTTGTACTTTTAAGCATCTAGTCAGCTAGACCTTGCAGTTTTGAAAGGCAATTGAGAAATGGCTCACTTCCTGAACTTGGAGCACAAAAAAGCCTACAGCACCTGGTATTCCCAGGCGGTCTCCCATCCAGGTACTAACGAGGCCCGACACTGCTTAGCTTCCGAGATCAGAAGAGATGGGGCGCATTCAGTGTGGTGTGGCCGTAGGCTCTGGGCCTTGTGAGTTTTGTACTTTTAAGCATCTAGTCAGCTAGACCTTGCAGTTTTGAAAGGCAATTGAGAAATGGCTCACTTCCTGAACTTTGAGCACAAAAAAGCCTACAGCACCTGGTATTCCCAGGCGGTCTCCCATCCAGGTACTAACGAGGCCCGACACTGCTTAGCTTCCGAGATCAGACGAGATCGGGCGCATTCAGTGTGGTGTGGCCGTAGGCTCTGGGCCTTGTGAGTTTTGTACTTTTAAGCATCTAGTCGGCTAGACCTTGCAGTTTTAAAAGGCAATTGAGAAAGGGCTCACTTCCTGAACTTGGAGCACAAAAAAGCCTACAGCACCTGGTATTCCCAGGCGGTCTCCCATCCAGGTACTAACTAGGCCTGACACTGCTTAACTTCCGAGATCAGACGAGATCGGGTGCATTCAGTGTGGTGTGGCCGTAGGCTCTAGGAACGCTAAGAATATTACTCTTATGCATTTGCATTTAGTAAGCTAAGCCATGCAGCCACTTGCAACATGATACCACGCTCATCGCTCGATCAGGCTCGATCAGGCGAGATATATAAGACTGGTGGGCCCATTCAGGACTCCTATGTCTGGTAGGATAACTTTAATTCATCCATCCTGTGTCTGTTGCAGGGAGGTGGAGAGAACAATCAACACAATAATGGTTTTCTTTCATGCCTCTTGAAGGACTCAATATTCTCTGTACTGCATTACATGTGAAAGTCGATTTATTACCCATGAACACACTACCTGTATGCTAATTCTATGTAAAAAGGTAGCTCCAGCCCTCATGATGTTGTCCAACATTTCCGCTATAAAACGGGATACAATTATTTTGGAAACATACCAAATTTGAAAAATAATTGAGAAGTTGCGCAATTACTAATCATGGAGCACAAAAAAGCCTACAGCACCTGGTATTCCCAGGCAGTCTCCCATCCAGGTACTAACTAGGCCCGACCCTGCTTAGCTTCCGAGATCGGGCGCATTCAGTGTGGTGTGGCCGTAGGCTCTGGAGTTTTGTACTTTTAAGCATCTAGTCGGCTAGACCTTGCAGTTTTGAAAGGCAATTGTGAAATGGCTCACTTCCTGAACTTGGAGCACAAAAAAAGCCTACAGCACCTGGTATTCCCAGGCGGTCTCCCATCCAGGTACTAAGGGGGCCAGACACTGCTTAGCTTCCAAGATCAGACGAGATCGGGCGCATTCAGTGTGGTGTGGCCGTAGGCTCTGGGCCTTGTGAGTTTTGTACTTTTAAGCATCTAGTCGGCTAGACCTTGCAGTTTTAAAAGGCAATTGAGAAAGGGCTCACTTCCTGAACTTGGAGCACAAAAAAGCCTACAGCACCTGGTATTCCCAGGCGGTCTCCCATCCAGGTACTAACGAGGCCAGACACTGCTTAGCTTCCAAGATCAGACGAGATCGGGCGCATTCAGTGTGGTGTGGCCGTAGGCTCTGGGCCTTGTGAGTTTTGTACTTTTAAGCATCTAGTCGGCTAGACCTTGCAGTTTTAAAAGGCAATTGAGAAAGGGCTCACTTCCTGAACTTGGAGCACAAAAAAGCCTACAGCACCTGGTATTCCCAGGCAGTCTCCCATCCAGGTACTAACTAGGCCTGACACTGCTTAACTTCCAAGATCAGACGAGATCGGGTGCATTCAGTGTGGTGTGGCCGTAGGCTCTAGGAATGCTAAGAATATTACTCTTATGCATTTGCATTTAGTAAGCTAAGCCATGCAGCCACTTGCAACATGATACCACGCTCATCGCTCGATCAGGCTCGATCAGGCGAGATATATAAGACTGGTGGGCCCATTCAGGACTCCTATGTCTGGTAGGATAACTTTAATTCATCCATCCTGTGTCTGTTGCAGGGAGGTGGAGAGAACAATCAACACAATAATGGTTTTCTTTCATGCCTCTTGAAGGACTCAATATTCTCTGTACTGCATTACATGTGAAAGTCGATTTATTACCCATGAACACACTACCTGTATGCTAATTCTATGTAAAAAGGTAGCTCCAGCCCTCATGATGTTGTCCAACATTTCCGCTATAAAACGGGATACAATTATTTTGGAAACATACCAAATTTGAAAAATAATTGAGAAGTTGCGCAATTACTAATCATGGAGCACAAAAAAGCCTACAGCACCTGGTATTCCCAGGCAGTCTCCCATCCAGGTACTAACTAGGCCCGACCCTGCTTAGCTTCCGAGATCGGGCGCATTCAGTGTGGTGTGGCCGTAGGCTCTGGGCCTAGTGAGTTTTGTACTTTTAAGCATCTAGTCGGCTAGACCTTGCAGTTTTGAAAGGCAATTGTGAAATGGCTCACTTCCTGAACTTGGAGCACAAAAAAAGCCTACAGCACCTGGTATTCCCAGGCGGTCTCCCATCCAGGTACTAAGGGGGCCAGACACTGCTTAGCTTCCAAGATCAGACGAGATCGGGCGCATTCAGTGTGGTGTGGCCGTAGGCTCTGGGCCTTGTGAGTTTTGTACTTTTAAGCATCTAGTCGGCTAGACCTTGCAGTTTTAAAAGGCAATTGAGAAAGGGCTCACTTCCTGAACTTGGAGCACAAAAAAGCCTACAGCACCTGGTATTCCCAGGCGGTCTCCCATCCAGGTACTAACTAGGCCTGACACTGCTTAACTTCCAAGATCAGACGAGATCGGGTGCATTCAGTGTGGTGTGGCCGTAGGCTCTAGGAATGCTAAGAATATTACTCTTATGCATTTGCATTTAGTAAGCTAAGCCATGCAGCCACTTGCAACATGATACCACGCTCATCGCTCGATCAGGCTCGATCAGGCGAGATATATAAGACTGGTGGGCCCATTCAGGACTCCTATGTCTGGTAGGATAACTTTAATTCATCCATCCTGTGTCTGTTGCAGGGAGGTGGAGAGAACAATCAACACAATAATGGTTTTCTTTCATGCCTCTTGAAGGACTCAATATTCTCTGTACTGCATTACATGTGAAAGTCGATTTATTACCCATGAACACACTACCTGTATGCTAATTCTATGTAAAAAGGTAGCTCCAGCCCTCATGATGTTGTCCAACATTTCCGCTATAAAACGGGATACAATTATTTTGGAAACATACCAAATTTGAAAAATAATTGAGAAGTTGCGCAATTACTAATCATGGAGCACAAAAAAGCCTACAGCACCTGGTATTCCCAGGCAGTCTCCCATCCAGGTACTAACTAGGCCCGACCCTGCTTAGCTTCCGAGATCGGGCGCATTCAGTGTGGTGTGGCCGTAGGCTCTGGGCCTAGTGAGTTTTGTACTTTTAAGCATCTAGTCGGCTAGACCTTGCAGTTTTGAAAGGCAATTGTGAAATGGCTCACTTCCTGAACTTGGAGTACAAAAAAGCCTACAGCACCTGGTATTCCCAGGTGGTCTCCCATCCAGGTACTAACTAGGCCCGACACTGCTTAGCTTCCGAGATCAGACGAGATCGGGCGCAATCAGTGTGGTGTGGCCGTAGGCTCTGGGCCTAGTGAGTTTTGTACTTTTAAGCATCTAGTCAGCTAGACCTTGCAGTTTTGAAAGGCAATTGAGAAATGGCTCACTTCCTGAACTTGGAGCACAAAAAAGCCTACAGCACCTGGTATTCCCAGGCGGTCTCCCATCCAGGTACTAACGAGGCCCGACACTGCTTAGCTTCCGAGATCAGAAGAGATGGGGCGCATTCAGTGTGGTGTGGCCGTAGGCTCTGGGCCTTGTGAGTTTTGTACTTTTAAGCATCTAGTCAGCTAGACCTTGCAGTTTTGAAAGGCAATTGAGAAATGGCTCACTTCCTGAACTTTGAGCACAAAAAAGCCTACAGCACCTGGTATTCCCAGGCGGTCTCCCATCCAGGTACTAACGAGGCCCGACACTGCTTAGCTTCCGAGATCAGACGAGATCGGGCGCATTCAGTGTGGTGTGGCCGTAGGCTCTGGGCCTTGTGAGTTTTGTACTTTTAAGCATCTAGTCGGCTAGACCTTGCAGTTTTAAAAGGCAATTGAGAAAGGGCTCACTTCCTGAACTTGGAGCACAAAAAAGCCTACAGCACCTGGTATTCCCAGGCAGTCTCCCATCCAGGTACTAACTAGGCCTGACACTGCTTAACTTCCAAGATCAGACGAGATCGGGTGCATTCAGTGTGGTGTGGCCGTAGGCTCTAGGAATGCTAAGAATATTACTCTTATGCATTTGCATTTAGTAAGCTAAGCCATGCAGCCACTTGCAACATGATACCACGCTCATCGCTCGATCAGGCTCGATCAGGCGAGATATATAAGACTGGTGGGCCCATTCAGGACTCCTATGTCTGGTAGGATAACTTTAATTCATCCATCCTGTGTCTGTTGCAGGGAGGTGGAGAGAACAATCAACACAATAATGGTTTTCTTTCATGCCTCTTGAAGGACTCAATATTCTCTGTACTGCATTACATGTGAAAGTCGATTTATTACCCATGAACACACTACCTGTATGCTAATTCTATGTAAAAAGGTAGCTCCAGCCCTCATGATGTTGTCCAACATTTCCGCTATAAAACGGGATACAATTATTTTGGAAACATACCAAATTTGAAAAATAATTGAGAAGTTGCGCAATTACTAATCATGGAGCACAAAAAAGCCTACAGCACCTGGTATTCCCAGGCAGTCTCCCATCCAGGTACTAACTAGGCCCGACCCTGCTTAGCTTCCGAGATCGGGCGCATTCAGTGTGGTGTGGCCGTAGGCTCTGGGCCTAGTGAGTTTTGTACTTTTAAGCATCTAGTCGGCTAGACCTTGCAGTTTTGAAAGGCAATTGTGAAATGGCTCACTTCCTGAACTTGGAGCACAAAAAAAGCCTACAGCACCTGGTATTCCCAGGCGGTCTCCCATCCAGGTACTAAGGGGGCCAGACACTGCTTAGCTTCCAAGATCAGACGAGATCGGGCGCATTCAGTGTGGTGTGGCCGTAGGCTCTGGGCCTTGTGAGTTTTGTACTTTTAAGCATCTAGTCGGCTAGACCTTGCAGTTTTAAAAGGCAATTGAGAAAGGGCTCACTTCCTGAACTTGGAGCACAAAAAAGCCTACAGCACCTGGTATTCCCAGGCGGTCTCCCATCCAGGTACTAACTAGGCCTGACACTGCTTAACTTCCAAGATCAGACGAGATCGGGTGCATTCAGTGTGGTGTGGCCGTAGGCTCTAGGAATGCTAAGAATATTACTCTTATGCATTTGCATTTAGTAAGCTAAGCCATGCAGCCACTTGCAACATGATACCACGCTCATCGCTCGATCAGGCTCGATCAGGCGAGATATATAAGACTGGTGGGCCCATTCAGGACTCCTATGTCTGGTAGGATAACTTTAATTCATCCATCCTGTGTCTGTTGCAGGGAGGTGGAGAGAACAATCAACACAATAATGGTTTTCTTTCATGCCTCTTGAAGGACTCAATATTCTCTGTACTGCATTACATGTGAAAGTCGATTTATTACCCATGAACACACTACCTGTATGCTAATTCTATGTAAAAAGGTAGCTCCAGCCCTCATGATGTTGTCCAACATTTCCGCTATAAAACGGGATACAATTATTTTGGAAACATACCAAATTTGAAAAATAATTGAGAAGTTGCGCAATTACTAATCATGGAGCACAAAAAAGCCTACAGCACCTGGTATTCCCAGGCAGTCTCCCATCCAGGTACTAACTAGGCCCGACCCTGCTTAGCTTCCGAGATCGGGCGCATTCAGTGTGGTGTGGCCGTAGGCTCTGGGCCTAGTGAGTTTTGTACTTTTAAGCATCTAGTCGGCTAGACCTTGCAGTTTTGAAAGGCAATTGTGAAATGGCTCACTTCCTGAACTTGGAGTACAAAAAAGCCTACAGCACCTGGTATTCCCAGGTGGTCTCCCATCCAGGTACTAACTAGGCCCGACACTGCTTAGCTTCCGAGATCAGACGAGATCGGGCGCAATCAGTGTGGTGTGGCCGTAGGCTCTGGGCCTAGTGAGTTTTGTACTTTTAAGCATCTAGTCAGCTAGACCTTGCAGTTTTGAAAGGCAATTGAGAAATGGCTCACTTCCTGAACTTGGAGCACAAAAAAGCCTACAGCACCTGGTATTCCCAGGCGGTCTCCCATCCAGGTACTAACGAGGCCCGACACTGCTTAGCTTCCGAGATCAGAAGAGATGGGGCGCATTCAGTGTGGTGTGGCCGTAGGCTCTGGGCCTTGTGAGTTTTGTACTTTTAAGCATCTAGTCAGCTAGACCTTGCAGTTTTGAAAGGCAATTGAGAAATGGCTCACTTCCTGAACTTTGAGCACAAAAAAGCCTACAGCACCTGGTATTCCCAGGCGGTCTCCCATCCAGGTACTAACGAGGCCCGACACTGCTTAGCTTCCGAGATCAGACGAGATCGGGCGCATTCAGTGTGGTGTGGCCGTAGGCTCTGGGCCTTGTGAGTTTTGTACTTTTAAGCATCTAGTCGGCTAGACCTTGCAGTTTTAAAAGGCAATTGAGAAAGGGCTCACTTCCTGAACTTGGAGCACAAAAAAGCCTACAGCACCTGGTATTCCCAGGCGGTCTCCCATCCAGGTACTAACTAGGCCTGACACTGCTTAACTTCCGAGATCAGACGAGATCGGGTGCATTCAGTGTGGTGTGGCCGTAGGCTCTAGGAACGCTAAGAATATTACTCTTATGCATTTGCATTTAGTAAGCTAAGCCATGCAGCCACTTGCAACATGATACCACGCTCATCGCTCGATCAGGCTCGATCAGGCGAGATATATAAGACTGGTGGGCCCATTCAGGACTCCTATGTCTGGTAGGATAACTTTAATTCATCCATCCTGTGTCTGTTGCAGGGAGGTGGAGAGAACAATCAACACAATAATGGTTTTCTTTCATGCCTCTTGAAGGACTCAATATTCTCTGTACTGCATTACATGTGAAAGTCGATTTATTACCCATGAACACACTACCTGTATGCTAATTCTATGTAAAAAGGTAGCTCCAGCCCTCATGATGTTGTCCAACATTTCCGCTATAAAACGGGATACAATTATTTTGGAAACATACCAAATTTGAAAAATAATTGAGAAGTTGCGCAATTACTAATCATGGAGCACAAAAAAGCCTACAGCACCTGGTATTCCCAGGCAGTCTCCCATCCAGGTACTAACTAGGCCCGACCCTGCTTAGCTTCCGAGATCGGGCGCATTCAGTGTGGTGTGGCCGTAGGCTCTGGAGTTTTGTACTTTTAAGCATCTAGTCGGCTAGACCTTGCAGTTTTGACAGGCAATTGTGAAATGGCTCACTTCCTGAACTTGGAGTACAAAAAAGCCTACAGCACCTGGTATTCCCAGGTGGTCTCCCATCCAGGTACTAACTAGGCCCGACACTGCTTAGCTTCCGAGATCAGACGAGATCGGGCGCAATCAGTGTGGTGTGGCCGTAGGCTCTGGGCCTAGTGAGTTTTGTACTTTTAAGCATCTAGTCAGCTAGACCTTGCAGTTTTGAAAGGAAATTGAGAAATGGCTCACTTCCTGAACTTGGAGTACAAAAAAGCCTACAGCACCTGGTATTCCCAGGCGGTCTCCCATCCAGGTACTAACTAGGCCCGACACTGCTTAGCTTCTGAGATCAGACGAGATCAGGCGCATTCAGTGTGGTGTGGCCGTAGGCTCTGGGCCTAGTGAGTTTTGTACTTTTAAGCATCTAGTCGGCTAGACCTTGCAGTTTTGAAAGGCAATTGTGAAATGGCTCACTTCCTGAACTTGGAGCACAAAAAAGCCTACAGCACCTGGTATTCCCAGGTGGTCTCCCATCCAGGTACTAACTAGGCCCGACACTGCTTAGCTTCCGAGATCAGACGAGATCGGGCGCAATCAGTGTGGTGTGTCCGTAGTCTCTGGGCCTAGTGAGTTTTGTACTTTTAAGCATCTAGTCAGCTAGACCTTGCAGTTTTGAATGGCAATTGAGAAATGGCTCACTTCCTGAACTTGGAGCACAAAAAAGCCTACAGCACCTGGTATTCCCAGGCGGTCTCCCATCCAGGTACTAACGAGGCCCGACACAGCTTAGCTTCCGAGATCAGACGCATTCAGTGTGGTGTGGCCGTAGGCTCTGGGCCTTGTGAGTTTTGTACTTTTAAGCATCTAGTCGGCTAGACCTTGCAGTTTTGAAAGGCAATTGTGAAATGGCTCACTTCCTGAACTTGGAACACAAAAAAGCCTACAGCACCTGGTATTCCCAGGCAGTCTCCCATCCAGGTACTAACTAGGCCTAACACTGCTTAACTTCCGAGATCAGACGAGATCGGGTGCATTCAGTGTGGTGTGGCTGTAGGCTCTAGAAATGCTAAGAATATTACTCTTATGCATTTGCATTTAGTAAGCTAAGCCATGCAGCCACTTGCAACATGATACCACGCTCATCGCTCGATCAGGCTCGATCAGGCGAGATATATAAGACTGGTGGGCCCATTCAGGACTCCTATGTCTGGTAGGATAACTTTAATTCATCCATCCTGTGTCTGTTGCAGGGAGGTGGAGAGAACAATCAACACAATAATGGTTTTCTTTCATGCCTCTTGAAGGACTCAATATTCTCTGTACTGCATTACATGTGAAAGTCGATTTATTACCCATGAACACACTACCTGTATGCTAATTCTATGTAAAAAGGTAGCTCCAGCCCTCATGATGTTGTCCAACATTTCCGCTATAAAACGGGATACAATTATTTTGGAAACATACCAAATTTGAAAAATAATTGAGAAGTTGCGCAATTACTAATCATGGAGCACAAAAAAGCCTACAGCACCTGGTATTCCCAGGCAGTCTCCCATCCAGGTACTAACTAGGCCCGACCCTGCTTAGCTTCCGAGATCGGGCGCATTCAGTGTGGTGTGGCCGTAGGCTCTGGGCCTAGTGAGTTTTGTACTTTTAAGCATCTAGTCGGCTAGACCTTGCAGTTTTGAAAGGCAATTGTGAAATGGCTCACTTCCTGAACTTGGAGCACAAAAAAGCCTACAGCACCTGGTATTCCCAGGCGGTCTCCCATCCAGGTACTAACGAGGCCAGACACTGCTTAGCTTCCAAGATCAGACGAGATCGGGCGCATTCAGTGTGGTGTGGCCGTAGGCTCTGGGCCTTGTGAGTTTTGTACTTTTAAGCATCTAGTCGGCTAGACCTTGCAGTTTTAAAAGGCAATTGAGAAAGGGCTCACTTCCTGAACTTGGAGCACAAAAAAGCCTACAGCACCTGGTATTCCCAGGCGGTCTCCCATCCAGGTACTAACTAGGCCTGACACTGCTTAACTTCCAAGATCAGACGAGATCGGGTGCATTCAGTGTGGTGTGGCCGTAGGCTCTAGGAATGCTAAGAATATTACTCTTATGCATTTGCATTTAGTAAGCTAAGCCATGCAGCCACTTGCAACATGATACCACGCTCATCGCTCGATCAGGCTCGATCAGGCGAGATATATAAGACTGGTGGGCCCATTCAGGACTCCTATGTCTGGTAGGATAACTTTAATTCATCCATCCTGTGTCTGTTGCAGGGAGGTGGAGAGAACAATCAACACAATAATGGTTTTCTTTCATGCCTCTTGAAGGACTCAATATTCTCTGTACTGCATTACATGTGAAAGTCGATTTATTACCCATGAACACACTACCTGTATGCTAATTCTATGTAAAAAGGTAGCTCCAGCCCTCATGATGTTGTCCAACATTTCCGCTATAAAACGGGATACAATTATTTTGGAAACATACCAAATTTGAAAAATAATTGAGAAGTTGCGCAATTACTAATCATGGAGCACAAAAAAGCCTACAGCACCTGGTATTCCCAGGCAGTCTCCCATCCAGGTACTAACTAGGCCCGACCCTGCTTAGCTTCCGAGATCGGGCGCATTCAGTGTGGTGTGGCCGTAGGCTCTGGGCCTAGTGAGTTTTGTACTTTTAAGCATCTAGTCGGCTAGACCTTGCAGTTTTGAAAGGCAATTGTGAAATGGCTCACTTCCTGAACTTGGAGTACAAAAAAGCCTACAGCACCTGGTATTCCCAGGTGGTCTCCCATCCAGGTACTAACTAGGCCCGACACTGCTTAGCTTCCAAGATCAGACGAGATGGGGCGCAATCAGTGTGGTGTGGCCGTAGGCTCTGGGCCTAGTGAGTTTTGTACTTTTAAGCATCTAGTCAGCTAGACCTTGCAGTTTTGAAAGGCAATTGAGAAATGGCTCACTTCCTGAACTTGGAGCACAAAAAAGCCTACAGCACCTGGTATTCCCAGGCGGTCTCCCATCCAGGTACTAACGAGGCCCGACACTGCTTAGCTTCCGAGATCAGACGAGATGGGGCGCATTCAGTGTGGTGTGGCCGTAGGCTCTGGGCCTTGTGAGTTTTGTACTTTTAAGCATCTAGTCAGCTAGACCTTGCAGTTTTGAAAGGCAATTGAGAAATGGCTCACTTCCTGAACTTGGAGCACAAAAAAGCCTACAGCACCTGGTATTCCCAGGCGGTCTCCCATCCAGGTACTAACGAGGCCCGACACTGCTTAGCTTCCGAGATCAGACGAGATCGGGCGCATTCAGTGTGGTGTGGCCGTAGGCTCTGGGCCTTGTGAGTTTTGTACTTTTAAGCATCTAGTCGGCTAGACCTTGCAGTTTTAAAAGGCAATTGAGAAAGGGCTCACTTCCTGAACTTGGAGCACAAAAAAGCCTACAGCACCTGGTATTCCCAGGCGGTCTCCCATCCAGGTACTAACTAGGCCTGACACTGCTTAACTTCCGAGATCAGACGAGATCGGGTGCATTCAGTGTGGTGTGGCCGTAGGCTCTAGGAACGCTAAGAATATTACTCTTATGCATTTGCATTTAGTAAGCTAAGCCATGCAGCCACTTGCAACATGATACCACGCTCATCGCTCGATCAGGCTCGATCAGGCGAGATATATAAGACTGGTGGGCCCATTCAGGACTCCTATGTCTGGTAGGATAACTTTAATTCATCCATCCTGTGTCTGTTGCAGGGAGGTGGAGAGAACAATCAACACAATAATGGTTTTCTTTCATGCCTCTTGAAGGACTCAATATTCTCTGTACTGCATTACATGTGAAAGTCGATTTATTACCCATGAACACACTACCTGTATGCTAATTCTATGTAAAAAGGTAGCTCCAGCCCTCATGATGTTGTCCAACATTTCCGCTATAAAACGGGATACAATTATTTTGGAAACATACCAAATTTGAAAAA